>NC_142525.1:30580716-30668216 GCF_964205215.1 Stylophora pistillata
TTGGTCAAACACTGGCAGTACACTTGAATCAGGCTAGGAAGAACACAGAGATTGCTAATTTATCACAATATTCTGCATATACACTGGTACAGACAAAAAATACTTTAAGTCTACCCAGCTGTAATTCATATTTCATTAACTGTAACATAGGAGTGTAAAGGGGAAGATATGAGCCAACCTAATCCCCCTCTCCCCCCCCCCCACAAAAAAGATACCACTTACAATGTGTGTATTAGCCATGTTGAAAGTTTCCCCTTGATGCTCCATAAACTAACAGAGGAGTCTGTAACAACAACTATGAATCAAATCCCCAACCTTTGATAATCTTGCATAGCCAAGTCCTAAGATTCCTTCCCACATAGAACCATTGATGTAAAAATTCTCTGAAGACTGAATGGCTGCAACATTGACACGCACAGTAGCATTTGGTCCCTCAACAAAACGTAGCAAATCAGATGCTAGTCTTCCTTCCCAGTTTCCCTGTGTATACGGAACTGCTACAGGTCTGTTTTGATCTTGATACGAACTTGACCTGTTAAAATATTTCCAACATGACATATTTGTTTCATTTGACTTTCTCACTTTCACTTACCTTACATCTTCCTTCTATATATATTAAGTTTTATCACAAGAATTGCTCGGTACTCATCACAATATAACAACATTTGCTTTAGGTCCAATTCATAATATCATACAACACTATCTAACATTACCAAGATAATCTTTCACAAATAGTCTTTGGTCCACTTCTTACTTTGTGCCAAGATGTTGTATTTGTCTTCCATAAACCACTCCTCCACCCTCTCCTCCCCCACAATAACTTTGCCTTGAGATATTATTCTCACCTCACTGTAGCCAATTGCAACTCAAGATATTGAACTTCAGTCTAGAACTTAGACACTAGGAAGTCATAAGTTGCATTGATAAAAGTTGAATCAATGTATATTGTTGGTGTTCAGCACATTCTACATCTACCCACATAACACAAAGATGACATGAGCATTACTTACCTGTCCGTATGAAAGTAGAAGGGGAGATATGGATGTGGAGATGCTGCAACAGCAAAATTACTACTTCCAGTATCAACAAGGACATTTATCTGAAAAGATTTTGAGACAGTGTTGGTTAACATTTGGATGTCCATAGAAATTGGGTGAAATTGAAGCCCATCTGAGTAGGCGGCAGCAGGTAAGTAAACAAAAAAAAACAATAAAAAAAAATAATAAGGGAAAAGTTGGTTAAACTGTAATAACTGTAGATGAAGGTTGCTTAATTTTTATTCTTCTTCTAACAGTAGACAACCTTTGACTTGCTTCAGTTACACCTGAGTCCTTTACAGAGGGTAGATGATCATTCCAAATACTGATTGCCATGAAAGAGATTGATTGTTTACCCACATTGGTTTGCGCATTAGGGTTGTTGAGATTTTCTCTGTGATTACCCGCACAAAATTCTATAAGATTCTTACAAAGATGGGACATGAACTTTTTAAACACACCAGGATCACTTCATGCCAGCACACACACCCCCCCCCCCCCCCCCACCCCACCATCCTTCCTCAGGGCTACTTCATCAGCAAGTTTGCTATCAAGTTCACTTTAGAACATGACAACACTCTATGAAATCTCACAATCAAGATATGGGGGAAGCTATGATTTGCCAAAGTCACATAAAAACAATAATGACCTCTGTATGCCCAAACAGCTCTAAATGTTGTAATATTATGTTTCCGTGTTGGAATATAAATGTATAACTGTATTAATTAAAAGAATATACACAATGACTTCTTGGTTTGGCTAGAGGTAACACTGCAAAATCAATAGCAGTATCCTGCAGTGTGATTTATTTAAAACCATTGTTTTAATTTTTTAATGCATTCTATCCTGTTTAGTCTTTTGTTCTTTTGTTTTACTTCATCTGAACTCTGATCCCCAAGTATTTGCACGAAGAAGTAAAACTAAATTATTATGCAAACCTAACATTTTTCCCTGATGGAAAATATTTCATGCTTTGAATTTAAAATTCTAAAGCTACGTTTGTTTAAATTTTCGCGTGAGATCTCCTTCTTTTATGTCGTTATAAAATACCCCTCAGTTTATGTATACGAAACCCGCTTATATATACGAAACGAGTAAACTCATTATCATTCCGAAATTGAAAGCGCAATACTAAACGCGAATGTCACCCATGCATTTTATTGAGACTTTTTAAATCCTCATGCTAATGAAACAATATTCCAACTCGTTTCGCACGAGAAGAGAAAGAGTAATATTCTTTAACTGGCCTTTACACGTATTTATGTAAACACGGGGGAACTTATTCCCGTCTGCAATCGAACGAAATGTTTCAAGTAACCTTCGTAGCAAATTCGCCTTTACAACTGCGACACAAAGGTAACCTTGATCCCAAACAATTTCGAAAATTTCACAAAGGTTACCTTCTCAGTAATTAATCTGTCTTCAAATTCGATCGCGATAGAAGAATATTTCAAGATCTAAAAGCTCTCAGTCATAGTGTTGCTAAGTGCCGAACTCACTCCAATTACATGCTGAACGAGCATGTTCTTCGAAATGATAACAACGCTAGCTGCTTCATCAATCTCTGCTATCCATAGAAATTATCTAGTTAGTTTGTGATAAAACTAAAAATATAACACCTGAAATCGAAAGGGCTTTCGATTAAGCTTCGTTACCAATAATTAGAATTTATGACTTTCACATCCAAATTTGATAATAAGAACCCGAAGCTCGTTCGGAGGTAAAGCCAAGATTTCAAATATTACGAGCGCGAAAGGCGTGCAAAACAAAGAGAAGCAGGTTTTTCGTTAAAAATAGAGTAAAAAGATGAATTTCATACTCCTCAAGAAAGAGGCCCTTGTTCCCGACTTTTTAAACACACGATAACATCATAAATCTCTGTTACTCACTCTTTGAGGAGGGCTCCCAAGATCTGTCGATATGTAATATCCTTGCCCAGGCCGACCTTTCAAATTTTCAGTTGGATTCCCTCGGCTATCGCGTAGATCTCTTTTCGTTCGCCTCAATGGAACACTATAACTTCCTTTCTTTAGAACCTTTTCTTGCCAGGAGGGGCCCATCGAACCCACGATGAGTACCAAAAGAAGGAAACTTGACGCTGAGTGAG
Organism: Stylophora pistillata; assembly: GCF_964205215.1. Taxonomy (NCBI): domain Eukaryota; kingdom Metazoa; phylum Cnidaria; class Anthozoa; order Scleractinia; family Pocilloporidae; genus Stylophora; species Stylophora pistillata. The sequence continues at coordinate 30,583,861 of NC_142525.1, forward strand.
TTTTGCGCATAGCGAATCCCGCCAGGTCACCTCAATAAGGTGTCCGTGTACTTTACCGCTCCAAAATCTAAAACAGCAATTAAGTCTCGAAAACCTCTCATGGGAAGTTATTGTTTTTTGACTGATATGCTGCTTTTTTCGCAAATCTGCGCCCTCACGCCATATTGAAGTTTTACCAGCGAGGCGCGGTTTCCATGGTCTGAGTAGTATCACATTTCCATTTCCGGTTTTAAAAGATCACATCCAAATATAGAGTATGAACTTCACTGTAAAGTGAACATCATTCCTCTACAAAGAATGCAACAAGTAAAACCCTTCCTTTTGATTTAGCTTCATGATCCCGTGACAGTTCCTCCAGTTTGTTTCTAGCAGTTATTTTCCATGATTTCGTTCAATATTGAATCGAAATGAAAAGCGGAAACGGTGGCTCTTTGTTACTTGTTTAGTTGGCACACGCAAATTGATATCTTCATTTTACTTGAAAAAAAATAATAATAATAAAAGAGTGGTCAGAATAAAAATTCACAAGCCTAGAATAGATCTTTATAGGTCCCACTACAAAATCATGCTTACAGACAACGCTTTATTTTATTTTTAGTATGCGCATTAGTTCTGGAGGGAGAGGAATGCGTGACAAGCCGTAAGAATGTCAGCGATGGAACCTCTGTTCTTTTTTAATTGTTATCTGAGACTGTACAGAAGGCCACAAAGCTCAAACTTGTTGCACTTACGATGGATCCTATGTTTGTGCGGAAATAATCACGTATTCAAGGGTAAGGTAAACAATATAGGAAAAGGCCAATATTTCAATTGGAGTAAAAAAATCACCACTGCCTCTTTGCCAAAATATTGAACAATCCCTCATAGGCTCCTGACAAGCAAAGTAATTAAGAAAAAAACAAAAAACAAAACACAACAAAGCAAAAATAGTTCTGTTTACAAATAAACATAAAGCAATATCAACATCCCGATCGCGACCACCATCGTACGTCAACACGATGAGAAACGGGATTTAGAAAGTAAAATAACGAGAAAAGAAGAAATCAGATAAAAATAGTAGGCTCCAGTCCTTCACTGACGAGAAGCGATCCATCATGGCGGTCGAAAAATGTTGTGGGCCCCATTCCTGTGAATATATGAAAATCAAGGATTATGCCGATCTTTATATAAACATTGCCAGCGTTAAGTGTTAATTTACCAAGAAATTCCTCTCATCGTGCGGTTTGTGAAGGTGTTTGAAAGGTTGTTGAACAAGTGTTACGTCATAATTTTGTTCTCGAGTCTTTACAAACTTTGTACCCTTTAGGGAGAGATATTTTATCTACAAATGGTGAGATTTTTTTTGATGTCGAATGGTAAAGCTGCGAAGCGTTTAAATGTCCTGGCAAATTCGTTTAGAGTTTCTCTCAGACCGTTGTGTACAGGTATGACTCAGCTACATAACATAAATTATAGTGTTTTATATTGGGACTTACTTGTACTACATGCATTCGTGTCTATTAGTCTTAACTTTAATACAACCACCATGTTAGGCAGTTAGACCTTACAGTCATGTTTCTTGTGTTTATCCTCTGATCAGTGAATAATTTTTTCCTATGTTAACTTGTTGAATTGTTTTTAAAGTAGTTTTAAATCCCATATGGACATGGTGTGACCCCTTCCTTCCATTCTCTGAGTTACCTTAGTACACTAATTAACTGACCTGGTTATGCATGTAATATCCTAAATCAAGGCCCTATAATTGAGGAGGCAGAAGTTCAAATATTAGGATTTGCTTGCCCAAACATCTCAAGCACCCAAAATGCATGTTGGTAAAATAATACAGCTTGCTAATAACTGACCAGTTTGTGAGGTCGTTCTGTGGATGTGAGGCAATTTTTGCATTGGCCAACTTGTTGTAGAGTAATTACACAAAACTTATCAGACCTAACCCTTGTCAAAAAAATATTCCAAGAATAATGCATAACCTTTTTACTTAAACAGATGGAGCTGTAAGCATTGGAGATGTGAGTGTAAAAGTGAGGAAACCAGCCTCACCTGAGTTAGTCCCAGTGAAGTATGGTGAGCAATTGCACTACTAAATCTTGAAAAAAAGAATCTAATGTTTGTAAATTAAACAAAAAGCTAGTGCCTCAACTTTAATACACTCTCTAATCTAATAAAATGTTATTTTGAGCACAGATTGAGTGTTTTTCTCTTTAATCTTTTTTCTTTAGTTGGTAGGGAACTTCCCCAATCAGTCCTAAAGAACCTACGATGGATCATGCAAAAGGTGATTGGGAGAAGTTTGTTTTATGATATGATTTCTTAGAAACAATTTAGTATCCCTTACGTATATGATGCACGATCCTCGCAGTAGATAGCGCTATTTATGCAATAGCGAAAATCAGACCTGAAAAAAATCAGGCCTGTCCGGGACTCGAACCACTGACCTCTGCGATACTAGTGCAGCGCTCTACCAATTGAGCTAACAAGCCAACTGGGAGCAGGCCGTTAAGTTGATTCGTAATAAACCCGTGAAAGTGATAAATGAGATAGAATAAATATATGAAGTTCATATATTTTGAACTGCGGTATTAGATACGTATATGATGCACAATCCTCGCAGTAGATAGCACTATTTATGCAATAGCGAAAATCAGACCTGAAAAAAATCAGGCCTGTCCGGGACTCGAACCACTGACCTCTGCGATACTAGTGCAGCGCTCTACCAATTGAGCTAACAAGCCAACTGGGAGCAGGCCGTTAAGTTGATTCGTAATAAACCCGTGAAAGTGATAAATGAGATAGAATAAATATATGAAGTTCATATATTTTGAACTGCGGTATTAGATACGTATATGATGCACGATCCTCGCAGTAGATAGCGCTGTTTATGCAATAGCGAAAATCAGACCTGAAAAAAAAAATCAGGCCTGTAAGGGACTCGAACCACTGTACGGGACTCAAACCACTGCCTGCTCCCAGTTGGCTTGTTAGCTCAATTGGTAGAGCGCTGCACTAGTATCACAGAGGTCAGTGGTTCGAGTCCCATACAGGCCTGATTTTTTTCAGGTCTGATTTTCGCTATTGCATAAATAGCGCTATCTACTGCGAGGATCGTGCATCATATACATATCTAATACCGCAGTTCAAAATATATGAACTTCATATATTTATTCTATCTAATGTAGTATCCCTTATTTCTAAATTGGAATTATTTTGGAGATAAATAATTTACCAGTAGGTAAACATAGGGCTGTAGGACCCATGTACTCACTCAGTCCAAATAGAAGCACTCTTTATCAATCTTTAATGTAAATTCCATAATTCAATTTTAATTGAAATATCATTATTGATAGTGGATATGTTCTTTCTTAAAAGGACAAACTGGGCCAGGATGTGTTTCTTATTGGTCCTCCAGGACCTTCTAGAAGACTGCTGGCTATGCAATACTTGGTTTGTCATACATCACTTTGATTTCCATATAGTTCTCACATACAGTAACAATAAAAAAATTTTATCAAGTGTTTTTTTTTTTTTTAATTTCAAAATTGAAGAAGGATTATAAGGTGTTTTTAAAACATTTTCTTCCTTAAAAGTATTCCGCTTAGCAAAAATTTAAGGAATTAATTCAGTTTTGAAATAAGACTCTAATTCTTGTTTGCTGCAAAGCAACTAAATTTTAAAATTTTAAAATCCTAGAATGAAAAATAATGATTCTTTATTATAATCATTTGTCAAAACTCTTCTTTCTGTTTTCACAGGAGCTGACCAAGCGGGAAGTTGAATACATTGCGTTATCTCGTGACACAACTGAGTCAGATCTAAAACAGCGAAGAGAAATTACCTCAGGATCAGCTTATTATGTTGACCAATGTGCTGTGCGTGCTGCAACCCAGGGACGAGTGCTGATGTTGGAGGGGATTGAAAAAGCTGAGCGTAATGTACTACCAGTGTTAAACAACCTCTTGGAAAATAGGTGGTTATCTATTGAATGTAATTATAGTTTGAGGGGTGGAATTACAAGACGGTACTTCTCTCTCTCTCTCTCTCTCTCTCTCTCTCTCTTTCTCTCTCTCTCTCTCTCTCTCTCTCTCTCTCTCTCTCTCTCTCTTGATTAATAAATCTGAATAAAGATGAGTTGTAGGTGTTTCTTGAGTAGGAAGAGGGTCTTTCACAGGGGCAAACAGGGACTGGGCACTTTGAAGGAGAACTAGGAAAGATATAGATAATACCAAATAACAAGACCCAGAAAAGTCTGTTAACTCAGAATGTAACCTTTAAAATTCTTGATGATCTGATAGTAAAATAACCAATAAATAAAAAAGTAATTATAGCAATAATGAATTCTGTGAACACTGCCCTATTTCATTGTAATTCTACAAGCAACTGTGTCGCTATTTTCGTTTAAGGGAGATGCAGTTAGAAGATGGGAGATTTCTTATGGCTGCTGAGAGATATGACTCTCTTTTAAAAGTATGTTTTTGATCTTTTTCACTGTTTGATTATAATTATTTATTTTGCTCTTTCAACTTGTCTCAATATATCAGTAAGTCAAAATGGTAACAATGTTTTTTATTCACTTGCCTGGTTTGAAGAAGACAGAAAAAATTCCCCTTTAACCTTTATTAGGAGCATAGTAAACAAGAGTTGGATGCCTGGAAGATTGTGAGAGTCAGTGAAGACTTTAGAGTCATAGCTCTTGGGTTGCCTGTGCCTCGTTACCATGGCAATCCACTGGATCCTCCTCTTAGGTCAAGATTTCAAGCAAGAGACATTCATCTGTTACCATTCAAGGTTTGTTCTTGAATTGATCGATTGATATTGAGACTTTTAAGATGGACAGAAAGCTAAGGGATGAGTAGTTGGACAGTAAAACCAAATAGCTAACAAATATTGATATCACGGGAATGTAGGATGGAATCTGTTTATGGAAAAATGACAAAATGGGTGGGAGAGAACCTGCCCCCCCCCCCCTAATACCCCCTGTCCCCCATTTCTTCATGCTTTGAACTCTAGAAAAGCTCTAATCAGATAAGTCACTGTTTGAACACTGACTTTATGTTACCTTACCTTTCCTCAGTTACTTGGGGAATTTCACTAGATATTCCTCAGTTTTATCCTGGGTTTATTCATTCCTGATCAAATTAAAAACATTGTACACATGAACAAAGATAATTAGTGGATTCTGATACAGATTATCTTGGGTCTCTGTTGATTTCATAACCTGTTACTTCACAGTGAATGACAATCAGGTTACTTAATTTATAGGATCAACTTGCTGTCCTTCAATCTGCATGCCCAAATTTACCCCAAGAAAGGTTTGTTAAAAATGAAGCAACTGCAGTGAGGCCATTATTATTATTTTTATCAAGCGTAAACTTTTGATTGGTGTTATATTTTCCAGGCAGTAAGTAGGAAGTAGAATCCGAGTGAATATATTTTCTTTTGTTTGTCATATTCAGTTGTTACATTTATTGATAAGTTCTTTTTTATTATTATTTACAGATTAGCACAACTGGCCTCCTTTGCCCACACTTTACAATCTACAGAGCTGGCATCTGTTGGACTTCCAGACTTTCCCATTCATAATCTTGTAAACATTGTTAGAATTATGGTAAGTACTTACAAGACTTTGTACCTGTACTGTGTGTGTATTTCTTTTGATGATAAACCATGGTGCAAACTTTGGTTAGAAGTCAAGAGCAAAATAAGGATTTGATTCTAGAGAGATTTATTTAAATGCTAACATTTCCTCTCTAACCCATGCTTGATGTTAAAAGGGCTGAAGAGAATGAAAAAGACCATTAACTTTGAGCTTGGTTCTCTTAACCAGAACTAGGAAGGATTTTTTTTCAGTGTTGATAACATCTGATTTCTGCCTTTGGTTCTTTGCAGGATATAAATCCAAAACACTCATTAGAGGGACTTATCCACAGACTATATCCCTATGATCTCATTCTCGGTGATGAAGGACAGAAAGTGGTCCAAGAAGCACTGAAGGTGAAAACAAACAGCCAAACAATTTATCTTCAATTGATCTATGCCATGCACTGATTCTAATCTTTGTAACAATCTTCTTGTCATTGACACAGACTGTTGTCAATGATAAAATCACAAATGACTTTGGAGTGATTGAGATTTTATGAAAGGAGAGAAAGAAAGTGGACTGCTTACATGCTGACAAACTGCTTCAGTGAATTACTGAGTGCATGTTAATGGAAATTCTATTAAACGGTTTTGAGAGATTTAAAAAAAGTGGTCATTCTTCTGTTGCTTTTTTGTTTGATTTTGTGCTTAAATCAATTTCCCTTGATTGTGTTTCAGACCTTTAATCTTGATGACAGAAATAAAACAAAGTCCTTGTCAACCTCAGTTGGTAGAATTAAAAGAATCTCTAGCTCTACGTCTTCCATCCCCAAGGCATTGGTTGAACTTGTTAGAGGTAAAAAAAGCACAGTGTTTGAAACTCAGGCTGGAAAGAAAGCAGAAGACATTAAGCGTCACAAAGTAGATGAATTAGAGGTACTGATTTAATTTGGTCTTGCCTTTTCAAGTCTGTTTTAAAATATTGTGTCATAAGTTCCAAAATCAGTACTGTTTCATTTCTTACTTTTTTCTGTTTGCAGTTTGTCATGACCAAGTCACATTCCAAAGTATTATCAGACATGTTTGAATCTCATGCAGTTCATGATTTCTGTCTTGTGGGACCCAAGGTTAGTCATAAGTTAGTGATCAGTCTTCATTTGTTCATTTAAAATGTTTTTCTTTGTAGGTCAGCTTTGAAACTCTTTACAGTGGCCAGTTTACATTTTATCAGCTCAGTTGATAGAATCAAAATTACCTTGTTATATTCCCCTACCCACACAGTACCACTGTCAGTTTCTTTGGAACTTTACCCCCCTTTCATGCTTTGCTTAGCATGTTTATGCTTGGAAGCCCATCCTTGGCAAAGAAGAAGTACTACCATCTTGGATCCTGTAGAATCCTTGTCATGACAATAAAGAATATCAGTAGCAATGGCTAGGTGCATTTTACCTAAGCATGTGATAGAAGTGATGATGCAGAGGTGCACTTTTGTTAAGTCACAGTATATTGGCTCATATACCATGGAGGCAAGACCTATCAAAGCTCTAAACTTGCATATAAACTCAAGTAAATAATTGCTGTGATTTTTTTTCCCAAGGGTTGTGGAAAGAGTATACTAGTGCAGCAGTTTGCCAATTTCCTCGGTTACAATATTGAACCAGTTGTTATATATCAGGTGAAAACCATGTCTATCTTTAATATTATTTGTTAGTTCATTAGTTTATGCATGCAGCTGAAAGATGCTATTTGTTATGTCAAAGATCACTCCTTGTTGTTCATCGCAGTGCTCAATACTGAATGCTAAAGAAACTGACAATTTAATAAAATCTCAGCCTGTCATCAACTTGTGTGACTGATGTGTTCTTTCCATGATCAAGGACATGACAGCAAGAGATCTTTTGCAGCAGCGTATTACTTTAGCTAATGGTGACACAAGTTGGAGATATTCACCACTTGTGATGGCTGCCCTGGAGGGAAGTATAGCAGAGTTGGATGGAATACACAGAGTGAATCCTGGCACTTTAGCTGTACTGCAAAGGTACCATCAACAAGTAGTTAAACTTTTCCACAGTTTTACCCAAATGGGTGTTAGTTAGATGAAGTTTGAAGGTTGGAAGTCATTGGAATGTTTGGAGGGAAACCAACAAAGTGGTGACATCACAGTGTTGAATGGGCTTTAGCCATACCGTATCTCCTCGAATAATAGCTGGGGGCGATTATTTCTTTTTTTGCACCAAAAGGGGGCAGTTATTCAAGGGAAGGTGATTATTCAAGGGAGGCGATTATTTCAAAATATTTCTCACAGAAGGTCATGCCTCAAATATTTTGTTTTATTATACCATTAAATCAAAAAACTAATCACATCAAAAATAAGCACGATGGACTCCAGTGATTGGGGAAAAGCTTCTGTGCAAGAACGACAAAAGAGAAGAAGCAAAAGCATATGACAACTTTGCGGTCGGTTTATATAAAGATGGAAAAGACAGCAGTGGTGGCTCTGATGTTCTAGTTGGGCATGTACCAATTGAACTATCCCATCTCATTTGCACTTTCCTGAATGCAGAAGATAGCAATGAAGGTGATGCCGAGGTTATCAGATAGCAGACTTTAGAAAACGGACTTGTTGTTCCAGCGATTTATTCATTGCGAACAAGGAACAAGAACATATCCGATGTGTTAAATAGTGAGCTCCATGCCATGAAGGAAAAAGTGAAGTATATGAACGTTGTCAGAAAAAACCGTAAAAAAATCAGTGCTTTTGTAATCATTCACTTGTCACGGAACAATTAACTAAATTAAAACTTGTTTGTTACCCAAGATGCCAATTTTTAACTTGAGAGGGAGGGGGTAAGAGAAAGAGAAAATGGCAAGGGGAGGGGGAGGGGGCAATTATTCGAGGGAGGCAATTAATCGAGGGACAGCTATTATTTGAGGAAATATGCTAATCACCATATGTGTCTTTGATATTTGGAGATAATTTTGGTATATGTTTTCTAGCTTGTATGTGTCCATATGACAGTATGTAGATGTCACTTGAGAAAAGAGGCTAAACATCCCGAAATCTTTGTTAGGGAAATTATCTAATAGAATAATTCTAAAAAAAAAAAAACATTTTGTTTTTTTTTTTCTCATTTTTGTCAGGCTTATAAGTGAGAGGGAACTGTCACTGTATGATGGAACAAGGTTGTTACACGATGAGAGATATCAACTAATTAAGGAAGAGAATGGCTTGTCTGATGAAGAAATGGTGTCAAGGTGACCTTTCCAATCACTTCTGTTATTTGATGTTACGTACTTGTGTTGACTGATGTTCTTGGACCTTTTGTTAGAGTAGTTCTATTTTATCAAGCCTATAAGGATGTGGCACCAATGAAAGTCACAGTTTTTTCATTATCATTGATTTTGTTGTATGATAGCAAATGTCATTGTTATAACCTGAAAAATTGCTTACATTGTTTGCACTTGGATCCTCAACTCTGGTAATGAAGTGATCAACAGTTGAGTAAACAAAGTCTGCAAGAAGACTGTTAAGTTTTAAGGCTGGTGTACTTATGAAGCATAAATCTCTTGTGTTTATTTATAGACTACCTTTCTTTGTGTTGTTTTCCAGGGGAATCTTGAGTATTCACCCATCATTCCGTGTCATTGGACTGGCTGAGCCTCCTGTTGTTGGTGGCTATCAGCAGCAGTGGCTTAACTCTGAACTGCTGGCCATGTTTTTGTTCCATCATGTCAGTCCACTCTCCAAACAGGAGGAAGCTGAAGTTATTTATGAAATGGTGAAAAAAAGATTATAAAATGGCTAACTATGCAGCCGGGTTCTGCCACTTTTTAAACTTTCAAACTTGTTCTTATTTCTTCCAAAACATGTTGTACTTGATGCAGGCAGCAAATAGTTGTGCTAGGCACACTTTTGCCACTAACAGATATTTTGCTTTGCATAAATATATTAGAGGTGATCTGATTCCTAGAGTAAATTGTAGCATTCAAACAAGCTTGTATTATATGGCCTAAGGGTAAATTTTGTGTTAGATAACAGCATTTATTGAAAAGACCTTCTTTTAGGTACCAGGTTCCCCACGTGATGCTGTGGACAAACTACTAGACCTCACTGAAAAATTAAGATCGTCTAAAGATCCAACTGTGAGTATACCATTACATTTGAAATAATTTTTTACAGCTATTTTAAAGCCCTGAAATGTGAAAAGCAAAAAGCTGTGTTTCTTAAGAATGATAACCCAGTAATTTTTTCCTCTAATCTGCCATGTGACACAGGTCTCATCCATTGCATCGTCCCTGTCCACTAGACAGTTACTCCGCATTGCTCGACGCCTAGCAAACTATCCAGCTGAAGATTTGGAACACTCAATCCATAAAGCTTGTTTAGCAAGGTGAACAAATTCAGCATCATTTTTTTTCAAATTTAGATATGCTACTTATACAAGAGGTAGGTGACTGAGATGAAAACAAAATAACTCCTTTATTTTTATCTGCAGGTTTTTACCAAGACTGGCTGCATCATCACTAGAAAAAATTTTAAATGATTCTGGTTTACATAATCAGACAGATTCTAATGAGCAATTACCAGAAGTTGATGCCAGTGATTTTGTCTGTGAGTGAACAGTCCTATAATATGTCTCAGAGTTACTGTTTGCATTTCACAAGAAACTAAGGATTGTTATAAATAAATACTCTTAGAGGTTGATGACTTTGCAGTAGATCATTAGATTTAACCATTTTCAGGTGAAATAACAGATGGAGAGCTTCACATTGGCCAAACAAAAGCTCCAGTTTACAACCCAGAGAATAAAACTAAAGTTCCTGATGTGTTATTTTATGAAAATCATCAGGTAAGGACTGATAACTACTGCAGCCTTTTTAGAGAGGAATGTCTTGAATGCAGCTACATATTTACAGTGACTTTATAGATAGGAATGGTTTCAGACCATTCAGTAAAGAGGCCCGTTGCTGATTAAAGGTTTTTCTTGCTTTCGTATTGCAGCATCTTAATGTTATGGAAGACATGTTAAAAGACTTTATGCTGGGACAGCATTTGTTACTTGTTGGGAATCAGGTAAGCGTCTAAAATCCTGTCATTTCAAGAAAAAATTCCATTAACTTGACAGTCAATATTGGTATTTATTACACGACTCGGGCAGTCAGAGGGCCAATAACTAAAATCAACCAATCAAAATGCCCTATTGCCGGTCAATATTCTCTCAGTATTGGACTGGACACTATCCCGAATATTCCCGAATGATACCGCACTTGTGTCCCTTTGAACTTCAGTCGTATAATAAATCTCTTATTAACCAAGCTTGCTCAATACCGTACTGGAAGAATATCGGCCCGAGGGCCAATATTCTCCCAGTACAGCCCTCGCGCTTGGTTAATAAGATATCTATGAATACATATATCGTAGAAAAGGAGAAATACTCCTGTAAATGCCTGTGTAATCACCTGCTGTCACCAATACAGTTTTATTTCATTTATGTAGGGTGTTGGTAAAAACAAGATTGCTGACAGATTCTTACATCTGTTAAATCGTCCAAGAGAATACATTCAACTTCACAGGTTGGTTATCACCTCCTGGTTCCCTACAGCTGGTCTTCTCTGTTTCTTTTGATTCTCAGTCATCCCTATCTGTCCCTGTGGTTTTTTGTCTTCTTCTTCCCTGTTGAGGTAGCACACTTTTTGTGATTATTTGATTTATTCTGTTTGACAAACACAGGGACACCACTGTACAGTCTCTTACTCTACAGCCGAATGTTCAAGATGGAGTGATAATTTATGAAGACTCTCCTCTGGTTAGTAATACTTTGCTATCGTGGATACTACACTATTAGTATAATTTAATATAATTTAATAATTTAATAATTATAATTTAATAATTTAGTATAAATTATGAGGACTTTCCTCTGGTTAGTAATACTTTGCTATCATGGATACTACACTATTGGTATTTCATGAAAAAAAAAATAACAATAAAGAAAGGGGAGAAATGTTAGGCTAATGAGGCACTACCTTAGAAAGAAATTTACCGCTCAACATTTTCCGAAAGACTGAAACCAGCTTAATTATTCCACTTAGGTTCGCGCGGTCAAGTTTGGTCATGTGTTAGTCGTTGATGAGGCCGACAAAGCGCCTACTCACGTGACTTGCATTCTCAAGTCCTTAGTCGAGAGTGGAATGATGGTCCTTGGGGATGGTAGACGGATTGTGACGGGTAAGTGAAAGACACAACGCTATCAGATATCACGTGTGGTGACAACAGCAAAGTGGGTAAGTTTCTAGAGAAACTGTGGTGCTGCGTCGGTGGGGGTAACAAGGTCACTTGGTTTTATCAACTAAGTTGATAATGTAAATTGGCCACCGTCAAGGTTTCAAAGCTGACGTTTCGAGCATTAGCCCTTCGTCAGAGCGAATACGAAAATACAAAACGTCAGCTTTAAAACCTCTGCGGTGGCCAATTTACTTTATCAACTTAGTTGATAAAAACAAATTACCTTGGTGACAACAAGTTTAACAGGTTTGCATCTTGTTTGACAGGTGCCGAATCGACTCCACTGTCCGCTAATGTGATCAAGGTCCATCCCGACTTCAGAATGATTGTTCTCGCAAATCGACCTGGATTTCCCTTCTTGGGAAACGATTTTTTCGGATCCCTCGGTAAAAATGTTTTTGAGTTTTCTTAACCTCTCGAGACCTTTATTTTTCTTCTTTGTACACTTCGTAGTCTTTCTTTCGTTGTAACAATGATGAACTTAGATTTTGAGAATTTTTTGTTGTTGTCCTAGGTGACATATTCAGTTGTCACGCTGTGGATAATCCAAACTTTGATTCAGAAATGGTAAGTTTTGATACTTCTCTTCCATACTTTGGATCATAAGGGAAATTGGTTCATTCGAGATAATTTTGCTTTTTTGTAAGATAAATCTTAATTTTACCTGTTCTTATAAGAAAAGGAGAAAAGAAAACATGTCGTAGAGGATTTCTTTTTTACTGACCAGTTATTTTTGTTCAATAACAACACTGTTATTGACCAACTCTTGTATCCTGTGTCTTGTTCTTCAGGCGATGTTACGTAAATACGGAGCTAGCGTCCCAGAGGAATTGCTTCACAAGCTGGTCAGCGCTTTTGGTGAGTTACGATCCCGGGCTGATCAGGGTCTGATCTCCTATCCTTACTCCACAAGAGAGCTCGTCAGTGTCGTCAAACATCTTCAGGTGAGATGAAGTCCATGTCACGCAGTGTTATGGGTGTCACGTAATAAAGAGTATATAGATGTCACGCAGTCTGTGTGCACACAAAGTAACTTCTCTTTTGCGCTGCTTTCCCCTGGAATCAGTGAAATTACTAGTATTTATTTTGTAGGCTTTTCCTGACGAAGGTTTGACCAATGTTGTCCGTAATGTGTTCGATTTTGACTCATATCACCCGGAAGTGAAGGAGGTGGTGACTGAAGTGCTTCACAAGCATGGGATCCCTGTGGGAGCCTCTAGCAGGAACGTCAACCTGTCAAAAGAGTAAGAAAGAAAAAGGAGTTATGGAGTTACTCTGCCCAGTGCAATTCATTAAATAAATAAATAAATAAATAAATTCAAGTCAATTTTAAGAAGAGTTACTAGTATTAATGAGATTATCAGAGATCGTTTGATGCCATGTAACGTGTAAATGTAATAATCGGTCAACTTTCTTTACCATTCAACTATTTCCTAATTTTTCTGCCATTTTCAGATTTTTAGTCTTTGTTCAATTATTAAGACGCCAGTAGACACAAAATAAAGGACCAGAAAACATAAGCGTATGCATCCTTTGTGTCTTTGGTATGACGTTGATCTGTACCCTCTGTTCTGATCTATTACCCTGTGGACAAACCCAACTCGAGGTTGACATCATTGCCCTGCGATTGGACCCAATCTTCAGAAGCTAATTTTCATTTTCCTTTGATTTCTGTTCTCCGTCATGTTCAGGTTTCCTTTACCACTCCCAGCCCTGGTTTCCACCTGGAAAATTCTTGGGGACGAGAATGGCTTCAGTGCTGGAATCAACTGTCCAGTGGAAGAAAGGAAACTTAAAGTCCGGGTTAGTTTAACTGAAAATTCAATCTCTTTCACTCAAGTGTATCGAAAACGGACTAGAGAGCTGTCGTCTTTTGTTTCCTTCAAATCTGTTGCCAAATAACAATTTGCCTAGTCTCCCGTCTTTGGTGGAAATGATCTCATCTGGTAAAAAGACTTGTTCTCTCGTAAGGAGGACATCTTTCGCCATAATGCAATGTTGACGGGCATACTTTGAAGCTGTTAGACCCTAGTTCAGAGACATTTTATCGTTTCTAGGGCCCAGTGAGAGTTCCAGTCACTTCCAGCAAGTGCGAGCGCTTTAATGATCGTTCATTCGGCTTCTCGGAACAAGTTGGCCATTGGGATCTCCCGATGCACGAGGGAGGAGTGGTAATGAGTGTTGCTGTGGGACCTGGTAAGGAGTCAAAAACCGTATTATTTCTTTGCGAAAATAAGATACGGAAAGACACCAAACCATTGTCGAAGCTCCCTTTCAATTCCTTCTAGGGTGTAAAGTAAAAAAAAAAAAAAGTTTGCAAGAAGATGGTTAAACTGTGGGCGCGGCCAAAACCTTGTCGGCGAAGATTGAATAAAAAACTGCGTTTCAATATTCCACAGGTTTCTTTATGACCCGAAAAGCTTACTTGTTAGGATAATTGCGCCCATCTTGTTCTCGAGTGACCATGCGCTGATTTGATTTGTTCTCAGGAGGAATCAAAGGAGACTGGATCCACGTCTTAGCGATAAGCCCAGTCTCTCTGTATTCACAACAGACCAATCAGGATTCAGTATTGTGTATAGACCTGTATGACGTGTTTCCCCGCTCTTCGTACGCAGTTCCTCAATTGAAAATGGCCGCTTTGGGAGGGGACCTACAGGGACAGGTGCTTATTCATGAACAGGAGTTAAATTCACTATATCTGTTGAACCCTACGGAAAAGGAACTTCGAGCTCTTAATTTCAAATCTATAGTTGACAACACCAAAGAAAAACTAACACGACATTTCGCAATCGAAAAGGGAAATTTTTTTATGAACTCGGAATTTTCGCATGAAAATATGGTGATTGTTTATCAAGAAGATAGTAACAAGATGGACGTGGTAGACGTAGCTGATGGAGTATCACAACACATTACTCTGCCATTCATTGTTGGACAGTTTCACCCTTTCTCACGTGACTTGTGGCTTGTATGTGAGACTGGGACCGACCGCAAGTACCTCCTGACGAAACCTTACCCAGAAGCCCCTGTACCTTGTGTTCTTCATCAAATTGAAAGCATTAACGTCAATGGAGGAGACGACCAACAATGGAAATCGATATCAACCCGGAACTTGCCACCGGAAGCTATTGCTTCGTTTGTAGGAGTTGAGAAGAGCTCTAGAAGTAATCGATTGCTGGTCGGATCCGAGGATTACGCCTCTGTCGCCTTGGTTCGGCCCGATCAGTTACTTGAAAAGTCTCCCGTTAGTTTTTATTCATTTCAGAGGGGAAAGGGAACGGAAATTGCATCCATACAGTCAGGTACGTCATCATGCTTTTAAAGTCTACCTGATTTTACCAGGGAAAGTCGTGATAAGATGAAACTGTAGAAATGAAACTCACCTTGAGTTGCCGTACAATTTTTATTTTCGTGGTTGTCGAAGTGAGGCTATACAGGAAATGTGCTATTGCCTGTAGGTTGGAAATACGTCCCTTTTTAGGTACAGGGACTTCTTACTCTTGATAACTTAAAGTGAATTAAACTATGATCAAGCATTTAGCAATGAGTAGACCAAAAAAATGTGGGAGAACGTACCGATTCGTCGTGTATTTTAACGTCGTGGCTTGGGTAGATAGAGCGTCTGGGCAAAAGATTTGCCGTGATATATATATATATATATATATTTTTTTTTTATCATTTATTTTGATTATTCAGAGCGAGCAAAACCCTTAGATAAACTCATTACAGAAGACACAGTCCCTCCTCTTTGTCTCCCCACCACGGCTCAAGTTGTTCGTTTAGTCCCGGGCTCGACTGTTCCTAGCAACGACGAGCAAACAGTGGAAGAAGATGAGGATACTCATCAGTTTAGGGTGCGAAGGTTATTGGGATACTTAGAGGTCACCGATTTAGCGAGGAGGTGAGTTTCAACTTTGAAAGCTCTTCTATCATTCATATCATCACCCAGCGACGATTATTCTGTCGTCGTTGTTTCCATGATGGTTCTTTCTCTTGCAACAAATTTTGGCTTTATTTTCCAGATCTGTTCGCTACATTGCGTTCCCAGGCCGTCATGATCTGGCTTTATACGCGCGATTGGCGGGAAAACCTGTAGTAATGGCGCCAACGACATACGAGAGCATTGTGACAGTAGACGTTTTCGGCCGCGTTAGGTTGTGGGAGACTGGTGTCACCAACCTTGTCCGGTCATTAGAAAAATGGAAGGGACTTATTGGGGAGGACTATCAGGGCCCCTTACAGGTACGCTCCTTTGTTTAGGAGAGATGATTGAGGAAGTCAGTTGGAATCTTAAGATGGATGACTTTTGTTGATGTTTCCATCGTAGGTAAATTACTCGAGGGAAAGTGGAGAAGATGTCACAAGTCCAAAACATGGAAAAGTAGGGATGTTTTCTTTTATAATACTCTAATATGAAAATATTGATTGCCATAGTTTTCCTTGTAAGCAAATGAGTTTCGGTCCGTAAGTCAACTTTTTTGTGACGGTAATGAGACTCTGAGTAGACAGAGCTGAGCGCGGAAAGTTCTACGTCAGTTATCATGAATATTACTGGTTCTCTTTGCCTCAGGTCGACCCTAACAACGACCCTCATGTAGGCGGGAACACTTGGGCTGGGGGCACTGGAGGCCGTGATACAGCAGGGCTCGGAGGTAAAGGGGGACCATATCGATTGGACGCAGGACATGATGTGCATCAGTTGTCCGATGAAGAGAAGGATGCAGTTCCTGATGACGTCAAACGTGCGGCGAGGGATCTGGGGCGGAGAGCATTTAAACAGAGGTGAGGAATTACCATGAGCTAAACATTTTAACCTCTTTCTAACAGAAAATATTACTGTCCTGAGTGTATTTGTTAGTCGTAAATTAGCGCTTGACTCCTGCACAGTACTTTGTCTGTCTAAGCGTCGGTTTATTTATTCATTCATCTATTATTTACACTGAGGCAGTCAGCTTTGCTTTCAAGCCCGTATATAACACAAATCTGACAATTTACGAGCGACATTCAAGGACTAGGACTAGACATCAGGTGACATGATGCTATCAAGAAGAACTGTGTTCCACTTGTTGAGACTTACGAGTGTACTTTGTTCTGTCAGGCTCCGTGAAATCCAAATGAGCGAGTATGATGCCAAAATGTACGAATCTTTTTCGTCACGTGTTCGCCGCCAGGTCCAGTCTTTGCGGGTCATTCTTGACAGTTTGCAAGCTTCAGGACAGGAAAGAGTTTGGCTTCGGAACCAGACCTCTGGCGAACTGGACGATGGAAAGTTAATTGAAGGATTGACTGGAGAAAGGGCGATCTACAAGAAACGAGGAGATGAAAACCCAGAAGTATACTTTTTCCCAGATACCAGTTAAACAAGGATATTTCAATCATGTCGTTCACCCTGTAAATGATAGGAGATGTGCATGTCAGGTCAAGACCTTGATACTGGTAGCACTGCGACATAGTAGAGCCCACTGTTGGTGAAAAAGGTTTCGTGGCAACCAACAGGACAAAAAAAACAAGACCTGACAAATTACAAATCATTTGCAACGCCAACTGTTTCATATTTCTTAAAGTTTCATCCTTTTGTGTTCATGCTTGTTTGCTTTTTGTGAAACTCTTTAATTTTCAAATGCTGAGAATATATGAAAGTCATATATTTGAACTGCGGTTACAGAAACGCATATGAGAACGATCTCCTCAGTGAGGAGCGCCATTCTTCTAACCCTAACCCTGCTCCTCACTGCGAAGATCGTTCTCATGTGCGTTTCTTTAATTTTCGTTATCTTTTAGCAAGGAACTCCTCAACGTCTTCCCAAGCACCTTCGCTTTGTAGTTGATGTCAGTGGCAGTATGTATCGGTTTAACAGCTTGGATGGAAGACTGGGGCGAATGATGGAAGCCGCATGTTTGGTGATGGAAGCTTTTCATCAATACGACAACAAAATTAAGGTCCATGCCTTTATATCCTATCCGAATGTGAGTTTTAACCGTTAAAGCTGGCACAATCCTCTCACACGTTCTGTATGATCTGTTTTCTTTCAGTATGATATTGTCGGACATTCGGGTGATTCTCCCGAGATTCCTTTCGTGTCTCATGATTCGCCGCCCAAGAACAACAAAGAACGCCTCGACATCATGAAACAAATGCACGCACATGCGCAGTATTGTTGGAGTGGTGACCACACATTAGAGGGCACAGATTTAGCAATCAAACACATCACAGCAGAAGCCGATGATTACTTTGTTGTCGTCCTCAGCGACGCAAATCTCGAGCGATATGGTATACCCGCGGAGGCTTTTGGGAAAGTGCTCTCATCAGATGCACGAGTTAATGCTTTCGCCATTTTCATTGGTTCGCTTGGTAACCAAGCTGATAGGTAGATGTTTTTGAATGACTACAATCTTGAGGCTAGTGATAGCTGACCTTCTCATTCTTGTAAAACTGTCCTTTTTTTCTTTTTGTTATCTCAGACTGGTCAGAAAGCTCCCAGCAGGACGGGCGTTTGTTTGCATGGACACCGAACAACTTCCACAAGTTCTACAGCAAATTTTTACTTCCGCTATGCTTTCTTCGAGATGACTGACGTGCGACTCAGTTTAATTCCGCTGACCATCAAAGAGCGACTACAGAAAAGTCACTCAAATATTTATTAAAATTGGAATCAATCCTAGACATTGATTTTTCTTCATCCTTTCATGGTAGGGAATGGTGTAAAATTAATATAGTTTCCGTCCGTAAGTGAACTTTATCGGTGAAGAGAATGAGATTCCGAATAGACTGAGTTGAGTGCTGAAAGCAGCTATCATGAATAATACAGGTTCTTGTTGCCTCAGGTCGACGCTAACAACGACCCTCATGTAGGCGGGAACACTTGGTGGCGCTGGGGGCTATGATATAGCAGGGCTTGGAGGTAAAGGGGGACCATATCGATTGGACACAGGACATGATGTGCATCAAAACATCAAAACTGAATTGGATAAGTAAATAGAAATGACACTGCGTAAGATATTTAAAGACTTGTCTAAACGATGTTTTTGTCTGGTGTGTACCAATGAGTGAAAGAGCTCCCCCTTTACAGTCTCTCCCCCCCCCCCCGAATTACTTCCAGTCTCCTGGTCAAAAACATTGCAGACATGATTTTTGTCATCGATATTATTTTCTTTTTAACTATCAGCCAGCTATTTTCAAGTTATTCGTCAACTATTCAAATAAAATCCACGAACACCTAAGATGCACATCCCACAGGCTGTTAAAATGCGGACGTGTGTATCAGTATTAACTTCTAATTCTTTTCCACCTCAGTAGTAACTTTTATGTTAGCATCCCAATAACTGACATGCTTTCGAACTGAAAATGCAAACAGCACGTTACCAGGTGTAACAGTTAATGTCAGAGGGACCTCACAAGAAAACTTCATGTTGGTAACTTGCTCCACGTATAACTTAACTCGATAAGTCTGACCACGACACAAGTTAGCCACTTCATACGCGTTAGATTTGTTTTTAGCAAAAGCCCTTGTAATCAAAAATAAACAAGTTGTATTATGAAGTTTTCTAAAAGCTGGGCGTTGTCCAAAATGCACCCAGTCTTCTGACGAAAATGCCCCTATTGACTTTTTCTGTTTTGCTGTTTGTGAGCACACACACAATTTTAGGTCAACACCATTATCGGCGCAGTCTGCGTATTTTCCAAATAAAGTCAGACGGTCAAAAGAAATCAGTGTCATTTGTAAAGACTTTTCTCCAAATTTTTCCCTTGTCATTACTTCAACGTGAAATATGTCTTCCCTTTGAGGAGCTACATCTCCCGCTTTAACTCGAATATCCATCGAAGTGATCAGAGATCTGTCTTCTTTCGAGTTTCTTTCTCGAATATTTTCAAACCATAGTGGTTGCAATCTTTGACAGGATCGTTCAGAAACGTTCTGTATTTGCTCTGCTAAGCGACTGTTCAACTGACCTATCGCGAACTCAGCGATAGGAATACGTGAAGAATCATTATCTGCCGGTACATCCCAACCTTCACACACGCACAAGTTTGGCAGCCTTAGTTCCAGATCATCACACGTGCGATTCACAGCGATGTGTGTGAACAGCCCCACTGGCTTAACATTCCCGGATAGGGGGTTGACCAAGACCATTAAAGAACGGTGTAAGTCTATCATGGTGACAAGCCTCCGTTGGTTCTCTCTTAGAGCGGATATTGCTTTCTTTCCAAGGAGCGATGCTACTCTGTCGGGCACAATCATGAATAGGGATGGATGGTACATCTCAAAGCGCCCCTCCAAAAATTCTGCAGTATACCTGGTATAGGTGTTACCATGATCCGCCAGAATGACTGTTAAAGTGTTCTGCTCCTTCGCCATGGCCCTCACGTAATTCTCCAAACCAACATCCAGAGTTTGCGTGCGGATACTTCTGTGATCGTGAGCAACGCTGAGTGAAGTGTAGGAGAAAAGTGGGCAAGCGTTACGTGACTTCTTGATAGCGTGAAGTGTGTCAGTTGTGTAACGAAGAAAGTAAGAGTGTTGAAACTTCCCATTGTAGCAGATTTGGTCCCCATAAGGTCCATTAAAAGGAGTCGTTACTCCCAATGATGAAAGGATTTTACAACTGGAATGCGTCAAGCCTTAAAACAAAACCGCATCAAGATAGTGTCAGAAAAAGGCAAAATCTCTCACCAAGCGAGTCGGTCCCTTAAATGACTCCCTAACATAAAACAACTTACACAAATAAATTTTAATAATTTTGCATTCATTGGCTCTCTACACGATTTTCAACCGTTTTTGAAAATCCAACTTACCCGTGTGATCTATGAAGGTGTTTTTCATCTTGCCTTGAAGGTCACTCCATCGCCTTACTCCAAGATTAACCATTAGTCCCCAGATTCCTTTCCAACACAAATCTTCTTGATACATTGTATGGTACCCAGCTCTATCATAATGCCTAAACATCGCAGACATATTAACTGGTGGCATTGTACCTTTTAATTCAATAGGGAAAACATTTCCAGTGAAGAGCGCTTGCGTGTTTTCAGCAGTGTGACCGTGTAGGGCCTGAAACAGTTCGAAGTCATAGACATTGGCGGGGACTGAACCTGGTTTTTCTCGCCAGTTTTGAAATGTTGCGATTGTTCTTGGTAATGATCGGTAAAAATGAGCCCTAGAAATGGAATCTATTAAGAGGACAACCACGTTGATGTGATTTTTATTTCTCACAGTTCCTGTTTTCTTGATGGTGAAATCAGGGTCGACCGGAAGCAATTGTGACACTCCTTGACCTTGGTGGCTTGTACATTCGATAAAAACAAAGTTTAATTTGTTTTGCTTATTTCTTTTCACAATATTTGGTAGTCCTCTTTCAAGTGTCCTCACAGAGTGAAATTCATTTACAATGGTTGCCAATCCTGTTCTGGGATCCACAGTTAGAACTTTGAAAGAATCGCTCTTTCCTTGCCGACAAAGCGTTTGGCTACATAGGAAGGAAATCTTGCTCCTCTTCTTTGTTCTGGTCATTTTCATTATGCAAACATCTCCAGCACCTTTCTCTTTACATTGCAGTAATTCAGGTTTTATGCCGTAAATTTCTTGAAGAAACCTACAGGAAGCCTGACTCGATTTGTGAGGTTTACATAAACCATATGTGGCCCTAACATTGAATTGAAGTGACAACGTTGGGCAAATTGAAGGCGACTCTGTTGTATTTATAAAATTTTCTGAATTAATGTTGTAATTCCACTGTATTTCATTTCTGAAAAGGTACCAGTTAAGTATCAGTAGAGAAAGAGCCACCAGGGTAACCATCTGCAGAATTTTTCCGCGTGATGTTTTGGAGGCAATCTTGCTGATATTTAGCATGGTTCATCATCTACCTTTACCCAACCAGAAATCAAATTATCGGATGATGTTATCACATGGTGATGTTTCTGTCCCAGTGGAGGCTTTCTATTACCTTCTTAGAAACAAAGAAATTAAAATATGAAGTTTAAAGACAAAAAAAATTGCAGCAGCATCCTGACTGGTTCTGATTAATTAAAATAAAGAAAAATATAATCACAGCACATTTCCTAACTTAACATCGTCTCTTCCAAAACCCTGAGGGTGACTTATATGACGAATCGTACTACTTCTCCCACATTTGTCTAAATCTGACTAACTGGTTGCTAAATGCTGGATCACAGTTATTTATTTTGAGTTGGTTATGAGTATCAAGTCATTGTACCTAAAAAAAAAAAGGCATATTACTAAACTTTAAGCGATAGTATCTTTCAAGTCCAGCCTCACTTCAAATACCTTAAAAATAAAAGTTGTGCGGCAACGCAAAGTGAGTTTCAGTACTGAAATCTAAACTTATTACGACTTTCCGTGGCCACCTCGAGGTAAAAACCAGATAGACTTTAAAAGTATGATGACGCGCCTGACTGTGCGGATGCATTTCCTATTTCCCTTTCCCTCTGAAATGGATGAAAACTAACAGGATACTTTTCCAGTAACCAACTGTAAATACCAGTTAGACTATATCAAACCATTAAAGAGGTTGGAGATGCAGGCGTATTTCTCGTTGTTAAAAGCTAATTCAACAATATTGAACAGACCGGCGTAAACTCAAAGAGAGAGAAAAAAAACTGAATCAATTAAGGTCCTAAATGTTCGTCTCTAACCAAAACGATAAAACTCGTGATCAAACAGCTGTGTCATAAACTGAATTAATGAGCATGTCGATTCATCCACGTACGTGAATTCTCCTTGTACTCTATATAAACTCGTTTCATTTTACGTAGGATGTCAAGCGTCTTCAAAGAAGAAAAGAAGAATTTCAGGTTGACTGAGAACTGAATCGACTTTTTTTCTGTTATTATCATTTCTCTGTTTTGTTTTGTTCATCACTGATTTTTTTTTTCCATTGAGGGAGCAACACCATATTCTGTTTTTTGTTTCTAGCCGAGATGAAACTGACACTCGAAGGCATACTGGCGAAGGTGAATTATTACTAGAGATGTTACGATATATTGAAGTGGTTTACCATTTATATGAGGGGTAATTACCGCCAAAATTAAGTTTGAAATTTTATTATACTGTTTGCTGATGCTGCTCGTGAAAACCTTACCCTAGTCCCAGAGGTTCTCTTCTCTCTATCGGAGTACGAGAATTCGGCGCGAAGCGCCGACCAACGAGCTGCAAAGCAGCAAGCGGAGAGAACCCCTGGTGAGGACCTTTGAGAACCTCACTTTCATGCCACCAAGCTTTGGGTGACAGCCATCAATCACGCCCCTTTCCGACAACCAATCAGAGTAAAGTACTAAAATACCTCTAGGGGTTGAATACCTCTGATTGGCTGTAGGAAAGGGGCGTGATTGATGGCTGTCACCCGAAGCTTGGTGGCATGAAAATGAGATTCTCAACGGTCCTGACCAGAGGTTCTCTCCGCTCGCTGCTTTGCAGCTCGTTGGCCGCCGCTTCGCGCCGAATTCTCGTACTCCGGTAGAGAGAGGAGAACCTCTGGGACCAGGGTATCAAAACCTCGATGCTATTATTCGAAACCTCGATGCTATTATTCGTGTCCGTATGCTGTTCGTCAAAGCCTCGATGCTATTATTCGTGTTTCGAATTATGTTCGTCTTAATCCGGGTCTTCAGAGAGCTCGACCGCTGTGGTCTGGCGCGAGTGATAAATTAAGAGCCACTCATCGAGAATCCGCCGACAGTTGCAATTCGTTTTATTTTCTCTAAAGGACCCTTTTAATGAACCTTTTTCGAAAATTATATCAAATTTCAATCGTGCTTTTTTCTCCGAAAAATCGAAAAGTTCGAAATACGCCTAAACGACCATTGTGCCCCCCCCCCCCCCCCCACGTATAGCAATGAAAAATTAGGGACTTCAAAGAATCTCACCCACCCAGTTTGCATTGCGCGCCTTTGTTGTTGTTGTTGTGCGATATTCTTACATCGCTCCCATATTTGGTCAACGATTAGCCCGGCACATCGCTCCCATATTTGGTCAACGATTAGCCACCTCCAGACAAGCGTGAAAGATGGATGAGAGCGACCGTGAAATTTCAGAAAGTGACCTTTCTTATTATGAGGAGGAAGTTGAGGTCAACGCTTATGGATCTCCTATCAGACCCATCAGAACTGTGAACAGGGCTCAATATGCTCGTGAAACCACCGTTAACGCTACAGTCGCTGCGCCAAGTACCAGCGACGCCAACAGCAATCGCATGGTAAGAATTCGCTCGAACTAAAAATTTTGTTTTACTGTCGTTTTAGTTTAATAGCCGTTGTTACTTCTGTGACTAACTTCAGCCTTATTCGTTGTAGGTTTGCAATTGTAAAAAAACTTGCAGCCGCAAGAAGAGTGCGCGATACGAAGGCTGTCCGTGCCAAAACGCGAACCTAAAATGTTCTAAGAATTGCAAGTGTGGTACGAAGAAGCACCCTGCAAGAACCAGGTCGAGGAAGGTCAAGAGATTGGTAACCCGAGTGCTTTTGCCCGCCACAGACAAGCTGTGGAGGACTCTCAACGCGAAATAAAGGTTTGTTTACGGCGTTATAAAATTCTAAGTTCTTGGTGCAAAAGCATCTCCGCAAAATCATTATTAGTGATTCCATGAAGTCCAAGGGCCTCCTTCCGTTCAATTCATAGATTATACGTGGACTCCCTAAGTTTTAGCCGTTTGATGCCTTCTGGCCTCTAGACGGACGGCTGTCCTCCATAATATGGCTGACGTTCTATGCGAACCGCAACAGAAAACCAACTACACAGTGCCCTTGAAAAGAACCTTCTTTTGCGAAACTGTTTGAGAAGGACAGTTAAGAAACAGTAGAAAATATTCAAAAGGAAACAGGACCTTAACAACGCCTTTAAATTGCCGAAAGAAAAGAACAAATACGAAGGAGAAAAATCTTAGATTTTCGGGGACCCTGAAAATGGCGAATGAAGAGCGTGAGCGCGCAATGCAAACTGGGTGGGTGAGGTTCTTTAAGATACAGGCTCCACTACGGCGACCGGAAGTCTACACTTACAACCACAGGCAGCCCACGCTCTCTTTGAGAACAACACAAGGAACACAATTTGCATATCGATTTATTAGGATTTGTATGGGATTTTCTACAAGATAGCCATAGAGATAGTTAAAAGTGAAAATATCAAATAAAAATGGCTTACCTTATTCCATACGTGTGTTGCTTGCTCCTGGTGTCGTTATTTTACCGATTTCACTTGATTTAATCGGTTTTTTTTAATTCTGGTTTTCTCTTCTTAAGAGAAAACCAGGATTAAAAAAGGAAGGAGGAATATGGACGCAAATTTCCGAGAACCTTAACATCGTAACTGCAGTCAAATTCAAAGTGAATCAAAGAGCGCCGGTAAGAGAGCGATTTGACTTGCTACTCGGAAGATTTTCGACAGCAAAGTAGAGAAGAAGAAAATGCAAGTGGTATATATCCCGAAACAACAGAGCTCGACGCACTGTTGGAAGAAATTTCTGAAAGAGAGAGATTAGCAGAATCAACGAGGGAATCCTGTAACAGAAGGAGTGTCGAAACAGATCGCAAAAGAGCCGAGGAGACGCGTTTCCAAGCCTTGGAGAGAGTTGGTGAAACAAAAAGAAGGGCCCATGAGGACTGTGAAAGAAAAGCGAAAAGGCAACGAAGAAACGGAGCTGATGTTGCCGAATTTCTACTGGAAAAGTCAGAAAAGGAACTTAAGATCCGCGAAGAGGAGCTCGCTTTGAAACCAAAAGAAGTTGAAAACGAAAAAGAGAAGCAAGCACAGATGTTTAAAACCCAGGAGGCCATGATTACAAACATGGCAAAACAACAAGATCAGATGCAAACACTTCAAATGGCTTTTTTGCAGCAACAGCAACAACAGACACAGGCCATGATGGTGTTGTTAGAAAGACTTGCGAAAAAATAGTAACTTAGTTCCCCAACAGAGATTGACAATAGATTGATTTACTCTTTCTTGTAAATTTATTGCAGCTTCAAGTTACTGATTTTCTTTGTTTGGTGTCATTTTGAATTTTCTATTTCTCAAGTAGGAGTGAATTTTGTTGGGTTGCTCACAGTTATACTTTCTTTGTATTCAACTGAAAAAAAAAACCCCACAATTCATGTAATTCATTTCATAACAAAGACGGATTAACTCTCTTGCTTCCTTGAAGGATGACATTTTTGCCAATAAAATGACTCCACAACAACGCTTTGCGCTCTTAGCTGCCGCTGTAGTGTCGCTATAGCTTAACGATTCGTATTTGGCGGGAAATACGCCGTACTCACCCTAGTCGATGGTGGCCAAGGTAGCCGTAGTACAGATTCACCGTACCGTATCTTAAAGTCTCTAATATACAACTTCGGCAACTTCGTACGCCACAACGCGATGCAATTCCGCTTTTGAATTTTGTATGCTAGCAGATGGTCCGTTAATCTCTTAGAAAATAGTAATTTCTTGTTATTTTGTTACGTTTAAGTCTGAATAGTAACCCGTTGAAATAAAGTACTCCGCGTCTCTTTCGCGGAGGTAAAATGAAGGTCAACTTCAGTGCCCTATGAACAGGTCTGCCATATATATTTACAAATCCTAATGTACATCATCGTAAAGCTTTATCCTTTTATTTTAATTCCTCCAATTCTATATCTTCGCCCGCTAGAAGCGGCACTTCCAGGTTTACAAGAGTGTGGGCTATTTTGTCAAAAATGTGATGCGAACCACTGAACAGCTGTCACGACGCATTGGAAGCCCTTTAAAAAGGTTTTGTATGATATATTTACAAATCAAAATATATATCATTATAAAGCTTTATCTTCTTAGTCTAAGTCCTCTAAGTTTCTTTCTTGGCCCGCCATAGGCGGCGTGTCTAGCTTGAAAAGAGTTCGGGCTAAAATGACAAAAAATGTAATGCGATCCGTTGAACTCCTGTCACGCAAGAGGTTATGTATTTGGTACATTCCTGGCCAAGTCGAACTAAGACGAACATAATTCGAAACACGAATAATAGCATCGAGGTTTCGCATAATAGCATCGAGGTTTTGACGAACAGCATGCGGACGCGAGTAATAGCATCGAGATTTCGAAAAATAGCATCGAGGTTTTGACGAACAGCATACGGACACGAATAATAGCATCGAGGTTTCGAATAATAGCACAGGGCACCCACACAAACGGCGTGCCTGGTCGTTTGTTCGAAATGTATGGGAGAATATTGAAGAGTCGTAATATCGTAAACTTATATGGAGGAATGTATATGTTAAGGCTTAAAATAAATGTAAACCTACCTCACTTGCCGTGTATTGTCGTTTCTGTGGTTCTAAATGGCGAATTTGAGCGATTTGGTAGAATTTGCGTTCACTGTTGCCCAAAGCAAAATCTACCAAATCGCTCAAATTCGCCATTTAGAACCACAGAAACGACAATACACGGCAAGTGAGGTAGGTTTACATTTATTTTGAGCCTCAACATAGACATTCCTCCATATAAGTTTACGATATTACGACTCCTCAATATTCTTCCATACATTTCTTAATATTTCGAACAAACGACCAGACACGCCGCTTGTGTGGGTGCCCTGTGTACGGACACGAATAATAGCATCGAGCATCGAGGTTTTGACGAACAGCATACGGACACGAGTAATAGCATCGAGGTTTTGACGAACAGCAACGGCAAACAGCAAAATAAAATTCCAAACTTAATTTTGGCGGTAATCACCCCTTATACATTAAAATTATTCGAAAGCTTGCTTATTCCTTCAGAAACCTAACCAATTCAAATTTGGTTTTAAATATTTTGCCGGAAACAGTTCTATTGCAAGAAGTGCACAATTTTTTTTTCTTTTCTTTCATTTAAGTTGCCGATATGAGGTTTAAGACAAAAACCGAGAATGATGGTAACTTACCTTGTTAATCGATGAAAATTTTAAAAATTCTTAACCCTAATCGTAAGCGATCGTTATCCGCACAGGTTTGGCTAGCGCTTGTGATATTGGAAAGAAAGCAAATGCAAATTACTTTTAGTCACCGCTGAATAATTGAACAAAAGTGATAGACTTTGATTATTTGTGCTTAGTGCAAATAGTGTAGACTTTTCGATCCCAATAGATGCCAGTGGGATGAACGATGTCTATTGAAAGTCATTTCTTAAAGGTAAATCTGATGCTAGAGGACTCAACAATAAAACTATATTTTTTTTCTTTCATGCAGTCTACAAATAGTGGCTAATCTTTAATCTCCCAAACGGCAGGGGATTTGTCAGCCTATGAGGTTTCCCTCGCGCCTCTAGCAACAGCTGAAAAGCTGTGCAAATTTTCAGATAGCGCTTACCAATTTTTTGCTGTCGAGTTCAACTTACAGATTGAATTATTGATGACAAAATAGTCGTGCATAAAATTCTCTGTAAAATCTTGGTATTATTTTAAAAAATTGATTGGTCAATATTCTTGTATTTTGTATAGTCAAGCTGGTAGACTAGTGATGCTAACACTTTCGCTTCATTCATTGGCGCATTTTACTTCATTAGATGTGTATCCCGAGGAACATAACATTTCAATGAGTCCTTGATAAGTTAAGTTTATACGACAATTGATAAAACCATGAAGAGGTCATTCTTCGTCATAGTTCGCTTCTACTGTCGTTATCAGTAACACTAACAACGCAAAGAAAACTGAGCAATCCTTTCATATGCCCTTTTGTTGCTAAGTCACAAATCAATGAGAATGGAATTTCAAAACGATAAACATTGCGAAATTCTGTAGTTAAATCAACAAAACGAATCCAGTAAAGGAAAAAGACACCTAGCACCTCAGTTAAGGATAAGGTATGTGGAAATTTCCCTTACCGAAGATACCAGAATATTTTGTTACAAAGTGAGCAAGTGTCAAGTTGTATCAAACAATTTTAATGGTTCCCCCGCATATGCTTTGATAAAAGATTTGGTAAAATGCAGTACAAAAGTCAATTGACGCGCGAGATAATATTGGAGGGCCAAAAAGGGAGGAGCTGTAACCACTAAGGCTCACTGATACAGTGTGAAAAATTTGTTTCTTGTGAGTTTTTTGGTAGAGACAACCGTCGGAGACCTCTGAGCCTCCTAGGCAGAAAATCTTTACAGTTATAACAACTATTTTGTTTCACATCCCAGACAATTGGCTATGTATCTTTACTTAGGAAAAATGATCTGTCAAATCTGATGAAATTAACGAACGTTTCTTTTGATAAAGAAATAATGAAAAGATTAAAAAGAAGGAATCAAAGATAAAAAAAAGGTCAAAAACACTAGACTGATTCACTCCATACTTGATGAAAAACCTTTGTAAACTAAAAACAAGAGCCAATTATTGTCGCCAAGGGTACATGAGACAAGGAAAAAGGCGAGGCCGGGAATGGAAATCACTCGGCAAATTTTAGTTCACGGAAGATTTCTTGTGAAAATACAATATTTAAACAGTCGTGTTTTAGTTCAACTCTATTCCAGAGTCTTGATCAGGTAGTACCAGTGTTCAACTAACAGTATTTTTACCTACAGAATGGTGGTTCAACATCCTTGTGACACTATAGGAATACGAGATCTGGAATGGCGTTGAAATCATACGCATTTGCAAATTAAATCTTTCGCGAGCTGGACTTGTGTAACAGCGAAAGTGTTACTCTTCTTGACACTGACTTTGTATACTGACTTGACGTAGTTGAGCCAACAGATCTAGACAGGTTGAAGCTAAACCATAATTATAATACAAACTAGAAGTTTCAATGTGGAAATGGGTGCTGGCTTCAGAACTTGAAGGAAATACTGATAATGCGATTTGAAAGAAGCGGTATAAGAGGGGTTGGTGTGGCTTTTTACAAGAGAATTACTTGCAAGTTGTAATTGCTTGTAAGTTGTGAATATATTCATCAATGCTCGACAAAAGGAAAGGTAAGGATAAAGGGTGTCATTCGCATTGATCAACCCTTGTCGGCGTTCTTCATATTTTATGCTGTAAATATCGCAATCAAGCTTTTGTCCTTCAAAACTCGCGAACCGCCTTTCGGCAAGACCAACGCAATTTGAGGAATGTTCAACGTCATTGAGCAAACGACAATGTTGTGCTCGGGAAGTTTTCTTTTGACTCAAAGGTTGTAAAACAATTGGACTCGACGGTCGAATGGATGCTCTCCATGGATGGAATCGACTCAGAATTTGTCTCAAAGCCCGAACAGTCATTTGAGTTTGCAGTCGAATAGTTGGCTTCAACGAGCGATCCACATTTTGAATCTATGATTGCAAGCTTTTCTTTCGCCTCAACGGGCAAATGTCACTCAATGGTCAAATGATTTACCTCAACAGGCAGAGATTTTGAGCCAACGATCATATTTAACGCCTCAACGAGCGAAGAATACAGTGAATAATTTGCCTGTGGTACCGAAGTCGCTTTCGACATAAAGCAGTTTAGCTTCACACCTTCCTCTCTTTTCTTCCGACACCAGCAAGCTGCAGGCGGCAGTTTACTCCGAATATAAGTATTTTTGCTTAACACTTCACTGCTGCTGAATGCAGTGAGAAAAAAATGATCTCCATGAGGTAGGACTTGATCGATATCTTAGCACCTCCATTCGCGAATCACCAAAAATTGCTCACATCATAGAGCAGCCAAACATATAAATATCTCTTGTCTTCCTCGCGATTCATCACTAAACCGTTCATGACCTTGATGAATACTTCCACATGCAATTAAAGACATCCATATTAAAAACTCACCTCGTTTATCGTGTCCTTGATTTCTAACAGAGCGAGATGGTTACGTGATGTCATCACAAGCACCCTGGATAGAAAAAACGCAGTCGACTGCGTATGTCTCCGATCTTACATCCGAAAAATTTTAGCTTTTTCTCGCTATTTTAAAGAATAGGCTGCTGCCATGCCTCGCTAGGGCTCGCCAGCAATTAAGGAGGCTCGAAAGGGTTTTTTTGACCGCGCGGAGAATGAATTCCAAGATACACGCAAGCAAATTACTCGCGAGAGAAATAAGCGATGGCGCGCGCGATCAGATCCGTGACCGAGTTGTAAACAAACATGACCGCCATGAGCGTTTCAAAATTGCCGGGTACCTCTATTGTTTCCAGCAGAATTGGCCGTTTGAGAAACAAAAATGGAAAGTTCACTTCTTGAAAGTAGGTAGGAAAATGTTCGGATGGCAGGACTTTTGCCGAAAGTGGTCAAAAAAAGTTTATTTGACGAGCTAAAGGAGGATGGTGAAGTCAACACCTAATCAACAAAGTCGCGACGAGTGTATTCGGTACGTCTTACTTTGTTCAGCGAAAAATTTAAGTGGATACCTCTGCGTGCTACGATTTGTTTCGCATTGAATTTGATTCCTAATAAAATGAAATGACCGAGAACTTTCCTAAACAACTCACCGGAAGATGGAAAGGAAAATGAAATCATTGTTGGATCCAGGATGGTAAACATTGACAGTATGTTTTATTAACGGAAATGGAGAAGTGTAAATGTTGCCATAAAAAAAAAACAAACATAATTTTCAGTAAACAAGAGATCGTAAAAATGTAGGTGAGACTTTAATTCTAATTCAACCAGAAACGGTAAAGTTAAAATAAAATATTCATCTGAAACTTGTGAGAAAGATTGTTGATATTTCACTCGATAAACTGTAACTTACAACTACGAAAATGCAAACTCGCATTTGTTAAGAAAGCATTGCAAAATTTGTTTTTTTTTCCATTTAAAACGGAATAATGAAAGTTCACGGCCATGACAGTGGCAAAGAGAAAAAAAGTAAAATGAAGCCAAGGCTTGTTCATACCTCTAGTACCATGAAAAATATAGAAATTCGCGAAATCTGTGACGACCCACAAATTACTGTTGTATATGAAACCCTGATTTCCGCTTAGTTTGACGTTCATGACAATCTGGAAGACGCCAAAGCAAATTCTTTTAACTCCAAATTGTTTTCACTCCTCCACTTCAAATTGCACACAAACAATTATACGGTCCATCATGGTAAATGTGCATCGCCGAATGAGGCCTTCGATCAAGCCATCTTCTCGGAACAACGACAGGATACCATCCAGACGTCCGATGGAAAGCTTCATCTTTCGACAAACATGGTCCAGAGGCTGACAGAGGCTGGTTTGTCTCATGTTACACTATAACCTCTGTACGAGAAACTCAACATTAACGGCCTCAATGTTGTACTGGCATTGGCGCCACCTTCAAAATCAACTTGTGATCATATATCGAATTCCGCAAGAGAATTCTCTCCGGAATGTTCTTACATTTCCAACTGCCCTAACGGTAAGAAGTCTGAGTCTCAAACGATGACTTTTCAGGAATGTGTAAAATCACGAAACAATGTGAATCCATCTTCAGGATGTACGATCTTTTCCGCGCGTAGGGCATCCACCGATTAATCGCGCGGACACGGACTCATCCTCGCGAAAATGAGTCCTGGAGTCAGCGGTATCGTTTAAAGCGCGTGACAGGATATAAAAGTGTGAGCTAAAATTGTAAAAACCGGAAATAAAGCTTGTTAAATTGATGATCTAATATCTCGAAAGTTAGTTCGGTGACCTACCCTGATTTTTTGTGTACAAATTATTTTCATCATTACGCATTCCTGAAGAAAATTTTAAAAAAATTTATCTAGTGGAAAATTTTTTACATTTTAAAACAGCATTTTCCTAAATAATTCAAGTTCTACTCGTTAGTTTTTTTTTATATCACGTATACAGATAGAGAATGTCATGATGATAAATGAATTTGAAAAAAAAACTAGGTCACCGACTTGGTTTTCGAGATATCTTTCAAAAACTGAGTATTAGAAGGTCTTTTAGCACTACTGTACTGTTGCCATGGCAACAGATGATGCCTGACGAGCCCCCTTAAAAGATTGCCCTAACATAGTGTTGAGGATATGTCAAGTCATTATCCCGATGATAAGTTTGACAGTCCTGATATCTTTTACTGATTGGCACTTGCTGTTAATTGTGTAAAACCCTTTCGAGCCTCCTTAAGTAGGATAAATAAATTAAAACAAAATGAAACGAAAAAATAGTACAAAACGTATTGGAGTCAATTAGCAATATGTTTTATGCTACGCGGGTGGCGATAACTGCAGTCACAAAAATTAGCAAAAAGGCAAGTATAGTCTAAAGCACTACACGCATGCGTGCACCTTTATGACCAATGTTATTGACCAACTGCGATAACCACTTGTTTTGAACATTCTGCTACGCGCCCAAACAGATCACGAGGTTATTATACGTCTCATCGGCATAGAAGAAACGAGTTATACAAATTCACTCTAATATGCTAAAAGAAACTAGGTTTAGATACAAGGTGTATAACCGACAAAGAAATGACGACAAACTGAACAAAAAACACTAACGGGGAGGTGAGAGAAGAGAAAAGAAAAAGGAAATAAAAGCGAAATAACGAAACTGACAATAAACCGCTAAGATTTTGCATTTAGTTTGTAATAATTTCCATTCTCAATAATGTCAGATGGTTCTGAATTTTCGGTGATCTTTAATCTTTTCAATACGGCCAACTAATTGATTGATACTTGATCAGGAGTATAGGAAAATACAACCTGGTATCTCAATCAAAATTTTATACGTCGTTTTAATTGTTTCAACATATAAACTGCTTTGTTAGATTGGAGGCGAGAAGAGGGGTCGAGTTTGGCAGGATTCACAATAAATAAATTAATTAATTAAAGACAAGGCCGACGCTACGATAAAGATTTAGTTAAATCCTAGCTTTTTATAATAATAAATAATTCTAATAAGCCATGACACTTCCTCCAAAGTCATCCAGTTTATATCAAGGCGCTCCTAGTCGATTATTTCCAATGTCTTGTGCTGACGACCTAAAATTGTCAAGAATTACGAGTTTTCTCATTAGTAACTTTTCCCTTTTGACAACCCAGGATCACAGATTACCAAAAAATCGCTTTATTAAACAAAGATATGTCGATTATTCATTAAGTCCGATCATAAGTTTATCAACTTAGATAAGGAACTTATTAAGACGGCCGGACTAAATCAAAGTACAAGAGGAGTTAAATACTACTCAACTTTATATTTCCGTCAAAGCACAAGAAAATGTAAATTTCCTCAAATGACGTCATCTTACTACAAGGTCAATGAGCTTAACAGTCTGAAATACGAAGAAAATCATTCATTTCCTTTGATTTAAGTCATGGAATATCTCAAAAATATCACTTGACAGCAATTCCGGCATTCATCCTACATATGACAGCATGGTACGTAAGAGCGGTCTGGCAGACAAATATTTTTTAATCTTTCCTGATACATGACGAAGGGCCGTATATAAAAGCATCTCAGCGCAAGAAATTTCTTTCGATTATAACTGACAGCTCTAATGAAAACTAAACGAGTTACAAATGACCTTTAAACGCTTTACTGGACCGTTATGAGATGCTATCAGTTTGTGAAAAGAACTTAGCGAAGGGAAAGTGCTGTACTTGAGAACTCAATAAGAGGCTTGGGCAAGTTTGTGGTGTAGAATTTCCGAGTCAGATTCAAGTGGATTAAAAAGATATCAAGCATACTTGTATCAACACGCAAACACTGTCAGAAATCATCCGCCAGCGATAATTACAGCTTTACACTGCATTTAGACACGTTCTCGGGTCATCCCACAGAGTAAATCACATGTAACTCTGATTTGTCAGTCTTTGGGTTCGAAGACTTGCGGGAAAGGAAGTAATTCAACTCGTAATCTTCGCTTGATAATTCCCCTCTGGAACAAACCGTTTAAGTTTTTTATTCATGCAGTGAAATTCACTGAAGATAGTTGTGAAGTATTTTTCTGAGTCTGACCAAGGTGCTTCGATCTGCTTCTTAACGCAACTGCTCTCTGCCATCTGACAATGCCGATCATTTGAAGCAAACCAATTATGTAGATCAATTTCGCAGCGACCCATAACTGATACGGGATTCTCTCAAATCAGGTTAGTTATATTATTATATAAACAGTTCAGTTTTAATCACGCAGCAGAATCCAACAGAATGGCACCGGAATGTTAATCATCTTTGTCTATTATTGTCCATTTGCTCCGACGAAGGGCTAACGCTCGAAACTTCAGCTTTTTGTAATCGTTACAGTGGCCAATTTACTATTTCAACTTTGTTGATATATCCAAATTATTTTGTCTATTATGACAATCGACACATTCACTTTCGCGTGGTTGATGTCTTAGCTTTTCCCTGAGTTCATTTTCAATCGAAGGTCACCTCTTTCAGTCTACAAATCTACTACAAATAATTTGAACATGTGAAACGGTGATGAAAACCGCTCTTAGGGTACCCAAGCTTCCATCTCCATCGTAACCCCACTGGTCATGCTAGCTTTACTGTCTTTAGTGATCATGGAATAATGACAAAAGTTTTATTCGGTAACGTCTCGCTTCGAATAATTCCTAAGGACAAGACATACAGATGCAAATTTGATATTCAGTTTATTTTTGGAATGACTACATCATAGAAGCAACAACTTTAACATGACCAGAAAATTAAAACAGTTTTCTCATCTCATCCCCCAACAATTTGTAAGTGAAGGTCCTTTCTACTCTTTCTGAATGAAACGAAATGGTCTCTCCTGATTCATTAATGGTTCTCTCTGGTTGATCAGCCGAACACCGATTTACTCTCAATGATGACGCAAGTTGACCGCAATAGTTTGTTTGGCAGTGGTGCTTAACCTTTTCCTTTCTGAATAATGTTTTTAAATTTCAAACCATTTAACCTGGGACAGGCTTCAAGCCTTGCTTATCACATTTGGAATTCCCAAATAGAACTTATCAAGAGTTAAATTTGTTAAGTTATCTGATGTACCAGTGCATATGACAAAGTCCTCAACATCAACACATGTCCACTTGTGACTGTCTGTTGCCTCTTTTGTTGAAGCTATCGAATCATTTATTTCAGGAGTTGGACACAAATGATTGATGGCTGACCGCTGACAGAATTTATTGTTAGATGTCACCGTTACAACGTTTAGTTTTAACAAAATATTGAAATTTCTTACGAATGGATTTCACTTTGTGTTGTAATCGTACCTAAGTGATTATGGATTTTGTGAAGAACTCTGTCAGGTGTTTGTTTACGGGCATAAAACGGAGACGCAGAAAAATCTTGGTTTATGTCCTAACTATCGTCACTCTATGGCATTTATATCTCGCCTGTACTGGACTTATCTTAAGCAGTCACATCCAAGTTGTGCGAGAACCTGAAACCTTGATACGTGCGAATTTAAAATTCTCCAGATTAAGAGAAAGAATATTTGGAAATGATCCCAAAAATAAACTCGAGGCGAAACCTTATGAATATCCAAACTACACAGATGAATCCGTGAAGTTGTATTCTGAGACTCTTGAACACGGAGATGCAGCAAGTCACGGCGACAACAAACAACGTTTTTCAGATTCAAATTCTGAGAGAAATACCACCTCCACAGAGAAAATGAAGAGCTCGTGCAAGGAGTTTAATCTACCGGACGCAGATAAGAATTCTTACGGGACTTGTCAGCCTCATCAAGCCTCTCTAGACGCATGTGAATTTGCTGATTCCTTGTTCCCATATGACTCTTCATTGTCGCTATGTAAGACGAACAACGCTGAGATTTGTACACTGGAAACTGATGCACATAGTGGGAAGATAATTCTAAACGCCAAGTGTAGTGGTCAAGTTTGTGAAGAATACGTAAACAAAAGCGAAGAGAAAAACTCTTTGACTTACGGTGCGTACATTATAGATCCCGATGAAGGTTTTCTGGAATCGATTCGGGAATTTGAAACTGTCTCAGAGCTGGAGACTCAGCTTCCCCGCATTGCCTATTTAACTGCAAGAAAAAAACTAAATTTTTTATTCGTGAAATGTTTCATAATGTCGAGGAACGAGAGTCTGGTGTCTCAACTCATCCCCGTTCCCCTGCTGGTGACAATACAAGAGGCCTCTGAACCGCGACATAGAAATAACATCAACGTAAACATTGTTCTCTTAGATTCCGTCTCAAGGGCACATTTTTACCGCTCTCTCCCCAAAACAATTGAAACATTCAGGAAATTGAGCGGGAGTCGAGATAAGACCCCAGCAAGGGTGTTTGATTTCGAGTTATTTCAATCTGTTCACGGCCACACTACACAAAATGAACATGCACTGTTCACGGGCCAACTACTTCCATCTAAAGAAGAGGACGAACAAGAACCTTCAGACCCAGTGCGCGCTGATGTGATGTTTGGACATTTCAAAAGGGCAGGCTATCAGACCATGTGGCAAGAAGACCTCTGTTGGACGGGAATTTGGGGACTAATGGCTGACTTGGCAGCGGAAGACTGGGAGGACCTACAGATCAGACTGAAAGAAAACTTTATTGACAGTACAGGTAAATGTCACTAAATAATGATAATAATAATAATGATAATAATAATGATAATAATATTAATAATAATAATAATAATGATAATAATAATAATGATAATAATAATAACAGCCCTGTATAAGAAAAATATTGTGGAACGGAAACTAAAGCCTTGGGTTCCTTTCTTTGTTTTGTCCACCTCTGCCACAGTCATCGTACCTCTCCGAGCTGAAATGTAAGACAGCTCCCTGTGATTTGAACTTTCTTTGCCGGGTGGGAGTGGACCTCGTGTGTTATCTTCGTCCTCTACCCCACACCAGAGTATCAGTGCCTGTGAAGTTTCACTCCAGTGAGAGAGTTTCCCTGTTGTTTT
Source organism: Stylophora pistillata (assembly GCF_964205215.1). Lineage (NCBI taxonomy): Eukaryota > Metazoa > Cnidaria > Anthozoa > Scleractinia > Pocilloporidae > Stylophora > Stylophora pistillata. The sequence continues at coordinate 30,621,455 of NC_142525.1, forward strand.
CAGGTTTGACGCACTCCAGTTGTGAGGTGTTGGGTTCTTTTGGTCTAGAAACGCCATTCAATGGACCCGAGGGGGATCAGATCTGCTTCAACGGCAAGCTACAGCACAGTTATTTTCTCGAATATTCAATAGACATGTTGAATATTATAGCTTCATCCAGGAGATACCGTCCGCTATTCTCGTACACTGCTCTGAATGTTGGACATGACGAAACAGGACGCAGGATTCAATCTTTGGATTCTGACCTGGCTCGCTTTGTTTCCGTCATGGCAAACAATAAAAACACCCTGAGTATTGTGTTAGCAGATCATGGAAATACCTACACACAGTACACGTCTGATGTCTTGGAAGGACGCTTCGAAATGTTCCATCCAAGCCTATTTGTGATTGTACCAAACAAAGTTGCTGAACTACTGGGACCAGAAGCTATGGCTGCTCTTGAAGTCAACCAGCGAAGACTGGTGACCATGTTCAACTTGCACCATTCCCTTCTGCCGCTAGCTCGGCCCCTGCGGGGAGTTGTAAAACCTATTGGGTTATTTACTGCCATATCACCCAATCTGACATGCAATGATATCGAACTGAGGACACCTAATTTATGTGTATGCAATGGTTGGGACAGCCCCACCACCAACGACTCCTCAAAAATTTCCTTTGCGGAGTTCGCCGTCGGTGAACTTAATGAGATGTTACAAGCCGAATTCACTGAACCTATTAATGGAAAGTTACAAAAGCATCCCATGATACGCTCCTGTGAGAGATTACGCCCTGTGAGGTTTCAAAACGTGCGGGAACGCAACTCAAAATCAGACGGGGAACTGATCACGAGTTTTGACATTTACTTCCGTTCTGGTGACGTTGTCAAACAGAAAGAGGACATTTTCCATGTAGAAGTGAAGTCTAAAGAAATGGCCAATCAGTACTCACTGCAAATGGAACTTGTTAACTATGATCGATTGACCCTCTTTGGAAAGTACCAAGCATGCGCAGATCAAGGGGCTCATTTGAAACTTTGCATTTGTTCCCGAAGAACAAAGAAAAGGTTGACAGAACTAGAGGGTGTTCCTTGGTTAGAATACTCTACAATTCTATCAAATTCCCCAAAAGCCAGAAAAGTTGGTGACGATCAATGTTTGTTCTTGTTAAAGAGAAACCATAGCTTGGGGCAAAGTGTGGCTTTTGAAATTGCCAACATTTGTAATGAAAAAATATTTTATTTGAGGATATCGGCGAACTTTGAAAATATGAAGCTTTCCAGAAAAGTTCCATTTGAAGTAAAAGTTCAGCCTGGAAGCATTAAATTCTTGTTATCTGCCCGGATAGCGGTTGATTTCTGGAGCACATTTATTGAAGTTGACGTGGATATAAATGAAAAAGGAGTAAGTTATCCACCATCATAAATGCTGGTTTTAAAATTGTGTGAAACGTTAAGGGATGGTTTTAAAATTAATGAAACGTTAAGGGATGTTCAAAACCTTACACATAAATTGATTTTGTTCAGAGGGGATCTCACAACACATTCAGTTGACGGGAGCAGGGTTGGCGTGTGGGTAGCAGGGTTGGCGTTGTGGAGAGCAGGGTTGGCGTGTGGGTAGCAGGGTTGGCGTGTGGAGAGCAAGGTTGGCGTGTGGGTAGCAGGGTTGGCGTAGTGGTGAGAGCGCTCGCCTTCCATCAATGTGTCCCGGGTTCGATTCCCGGACCCGGCGTCATAAGTGGATTGAGTTTGTTGGTTCTCTACTCTGCTCCAAGAGGTTTTTCTCCAGATACTCCGGTTTTCCCCTCTCCTCAAAAACCATCATTTGAATTTATTTAATTTAGAAGTTTATTTGATTTACACACGACCCCACAAGCTGTTCAGCTTTGAAACATATTGTGTTTAAATAAAGGTATTATTACCATTATTATTAAGTCTGTTGACTTTGAAGCATTCGTACTACTCCCTTCTAAGATATTATAGATGGTGTTATAAGTAATTGGTCTTGTTTTAGGAATCACTATCAAAAAATAAAGAAATTATATGTATAAATCACTGACGTATTAAATGCAGGGTGACTGGTTCCTTTCAGAAGAAACAATGGTCTGTATTTAGGGGTGGGTTGGAAAACCTCACATTAATAGAAATGTGAAATTAGACTGACCAAGATGATCTATCTGTTTCGTGATAAAATCTTGACGTTGCACCAAAGGTAAACATTCATTGTTCAGAGCTCGTAATGAAATTAACAAGTTTGAACTTTCGGAGTTTATTTTGCCATAGCCTCTTCATTTTAGAAAGAAAACAAAGCTCTGTGTTTTCTAAACTCACTTCGGTACGCATTTTCCCTCTTCGAAAATTGCTTCTTGAGCTAGGAAATTAATGAAACACTACCAAGCGAAAAAAGGTCATCAGGGGGAGAGGGGTAAAATCCAACGGGGAAGGGGAAGGGACTTATATTGTTCACTCGAGTTAGTCGAGTCATGTGACGAATCAGTACCCGGTTGCCAAGAAGTTGCAATAATTTGGACAAATAGACGGCGATCGTATGTCTATAATGCAGCCAATATCAACATGGCAAGTTATCGCTGGAGTTTATTAAACAACACAATTCTACAAGAGAGGAGCTGAGATAAAAAAATTACTAGTATTATATTACAGTGATTAACTGTCCTCGCGTACATCCCAATAACCGTGTGATACGAATTGAGAGCTTTATCCGATGACTGCCGGCCCAAGATCCTATTAAAGGCACAAAACAATGGACCAATCATAAGCCAGCTTATTCAGTCATAAGTGATTCGTGATTGACTTGCTTCATATCCTATTGCTTGCACATGTTTACTTAACTGGTAAATGACTTGAGCCTGATTGATAAGAAGATATTTCATTGGGCAGTCATTGAAAACTACTCAAATGCAATGAAAGCTGTAAAGGTAACTGTACCTAATGGCGGAGAAACGTGGGTAACACTGAACACTTAATTAGAGGAGTCTGAATCAGACTCTTTCACTTTTTCTTTCTCTTTCTTCTTTTTCTTCTTCTTCTTCTTTTCTTTCTTTTCCTAGAAAAGATAGAATCATTAGCTCGAGGTGTTTCCTGCCAAAGTGAAAAAAAAAACCCTACTACAATTACTTACTTCATCACTGCTCTCTTTCTCTTTTGATTTCTTTTTGTCTTTTTTAGATTTCTTTTTCTCCTTTCCTAGAGTCTCCTTTTCTTCATCACTTCCCTCTGTGTCTCTTTTCCTCTGTTTAAAGGAAAAGTTTAGTAAGTTACCAAACAAGAAACTAAATGTGGAGGAGATACTGTATCAAAATTAAACACACTTGTCTGATGATACAACAGACGTTGATGTAATCAAGTAACAATGTGCTAATGGAGTTGTGGCCAATTTCTTGACCAGATGGGTTTGTAACCTTTCTTTATTTACACAGATAATGAAACACATCGTCCATTAGCCTGCAAATAAATCATCATTACAACACACCTTTCTCCCTTCCTCAACTTCCTTGGGTGTCACAGGAGCACCAGGCATGAGTTCTTCCTTGGGTGTCACAAGTAAACTGGCAGATTGTTCATCCTTCAGTGGAGTTTTGTCAACACTAAAAAATAAACCACTGATTAGAAAGAGGTCCAGGATGGAAGCCTGTGTTTTATCCCCCTTCATGTAACACAAACCTGATATCTGGGTGACTTTGCATCCATTCTTTGGGTGTGCTTTCATTTGGTTTGCCATATTTGTCCAATTTACCAGATGCAATTAACTGTTTCTTCTGGAGTGCCTGGGTGATAAAACAACATTATGAGACAACAAAGAGACAATCAAGAAAATCAAGTAAAATATTGAATCGTTGCAACTCTAAGTGTCGAGGTCTCATTTCTTAACCAGTCATAAGGCTCCTGAGAGAATAGAACATTGATATAATCAATAGCAGGTTTATATCTACATGACTACATATACTTGATTGAATCTCACGCCGCCCGGTTAGCCCAATGGATAGAGCGCTGGACTGTTGTGCGGGAGGTCGAGGATTCAAACCCCGGCCGGACCAACACTCAGGGTCTTAAAATAATTGAGAAGAATATGCTGCCTTTCTATAACATCAAGAAATGGTTAGATATTCTAGTCTTCACGGATAGAGATGAATAAATGGAGTTCCTGTCTCCTGCAGGGTTGGGGTAGGAGACGTTAATTTCCCACGCACGAGATTACTGTGTGATGGATGTCCTCCCCTGGGGTGGGATGGGTGGTTAACAGGACCCCCGTTGATACCAGTGTTTACCACACTTAAGGGGCTGTCCTGTATAAATATAGATGTCTACTACTACACATGTTTGTTGTTATGTGGCTGTATATGTTACTTGCAAAAATTGAACTCCTGTGAGGCAAAAAGTAAGTGTAACACTATTGAGTTCGGTTTTACTTTGCAATTCATATCAGCAGAAGCCTGGTGTCTAAATAAGTTTGTCATACCTTTGGTCCCAGGCCCCATTTTCTGGGGTAAGTGTCTCTTTCCATGATAACTCTTTTGATCTTAGCAACCACACCATGATCGCAAGCCGCCATCACAGCAGTCGTCATAAGAGCAATTCCTGGAAAACAAAATAATAATTAAAAAGAAAAAATTAAAACCCAACCTTCACGTTTCCTTGTTCTTTGCAACTGGTAGCATTAAAACTAAGAATGATGGCATTAAAATCTGTGAAATGATAATTCTTTCAGACTTTTGAAGTATATTTATCATTACACTAACTTGAACAAATACTACATGTATGTAACAGCAGATCCAGCTGATTGCATTTTTGATTGGTCGACTACTTATAACTAGCTGACTGACTGATTTATGAATAAAGGCTGAAAGTTTCTAAAGAAACTGTGGTGCTGCATCGGTGGGGGTAACAAGGTAATTTGGTTACATCAACAAAGTTGAAATTGTAAATTGGCCACCGTAACGAATAAAAAAGCTGACGTTTCGAGCGTTAGCCCTTTGTCAGAGCGTTAGCCCTTCACTCTGACGAAGGGCTAACGCTCGAAACGTCAGCTTTTTTATTTGTTGCAGTGGTCAATTTACAATTTCAACTTAGTTGATATAACCAAATGACTGATTTATGGACTGACTGACTTGCTGACAGACAGAACAACTGATTTATTGACAGACTGACTGACTGACTGGCTGACACACTGGCAGACAAACTGACTGAATGACTGCCTGTCTGACTGACTCAATCACTGGTTGACACTGATCAACCATACGTATGATGCATGATCCTCGCAGTAGATAGCGCTATTTAAGCAATAGCGAAAATCAGACCTGACAAAAATCAGGCCTGTACGGGATTCGAACCACTGACCTCTGCGATACTAGTGCAGCGCTCTACCAATTGAGCTAACAAGCCAACTGGGAGCAGGCCGTTAAGTTGATTAACGGCCTGCTCCCAGTTGGCTTGTTAGCTCAATTGGTAGAGCGCTGCACTAGTATCGCAGAGGTCAGTGGTTCGAGTCCCGTACAGGCCTGATTTGTTTCAGGTCTGATTTTCGCTATTGCTTAAATAGCGCTATCTACTGCGAGGATCATGCATCATACGTATCTAATACCGCAGTTCAAAATATATGGTCTTCATATATTCATTGTATCTCACTGATCAACCACTCGACCAACTTTCCTGTTTTCATTAACAAAAGAACACTCACCAAGAGCTATAGCTTCTCCTTTTGTTGTCATGATAACAATTTCTTCATTCATTTCTATTCCAGACTCATATCTCAGTAGACCTGGGATCATCAGTTTTGCTCCATAACATATTGCATTCACCTACATGTAGCAGAAAAAGAAAAATACCGAATGAAAGCATTTACGAGACAACCCTATTAGCAAGCTTTTCACACAAAAATTCTACTTCTATCTTGCTAAATCAAAGATACTAAATAATCAAGTACAGCTGTAGCTCCATCAAATAATAACATACTAATTACTACATTCCATATGGCAAACTTTCCACTTACGGTTTGGCCTTGGCAATACACTAGGAATTGAGCTATATGATACTTACAATTATTACACGACTCGGGCAGTCAGAGGGCCAATAACTAAAATCAACCAATCAAAATGCTCTATGGCCGGTCCAATATTCTCTAAGTATTGGACCGGGCACTGTCCTGAATGGTCCCGAATGATACCGCACTTGTGTCCCTTTGAACTTCAGTCGTGTAATAAATCTCTTATTAACCAAGCTTGCTCGGGACCGTACTGGAAGAATATCAGCCCTCGGTCTTTTACGTACGGACCGAGCGCAGCTCGGTCCGTACTGTCAAGACCTCAGGCCAATATTCTCCCAGTACGGCCCTCACACTTGGTTAATAAGATATATGTATTGTAAGTCTTGTGCCAGAACACACATTTTGTTCTCACTGCTAAACAGGACAAAAGTTCCCCAATTAATCAAATCTTATAATGCAAAATAGTACTTACAGCGCTATCTTTAACAACCAGACGCTTGTGAGAAGTTAACAGAGCTTCCAATGGCTTGATGCAGCGGCGGAGATAAGATTCTATGAAATAATATATCTTGCAGTTAACACATGATTCTGTCTCATGTTCACAAACAACTTTTCTTGCATATCTTGCAGCCAATCAGCAGCAGTAACTTACCATCTTTGTAATTATCATACATCCATTGGGCATCAAGAACATCATGCATGGTGGCCATGTTATCCTGAAAAACACAAACCTTACTCTCACTACTATCTTCTTTATTCAAAGAAATAAAATGACAGCTGTAATGTTAACCTCAAAATTCCAGATGTATTGGAAAAGCATTAAAAAATAAAAATAGAAAAGATATAGATTCAACATGTGCCTTTTGAATGTTGAGACATAAGTTATTTGACTTACATTTTCAGACTGAATTCCTGAACGCACCCTTCTGAGTTCCTGCATATGAGCACCAATCCCCATTAACAATCCAATATGGACACAAAGTGTTCTTATGTAAGTACCAGCCTCACAGCTCACCCAAAACACCCCTGCAAAGTTAAAACAATGACTTACCAGTAAATTTTAAGTCTTCATCTGCCCATGTACATCTCCTAGACATACTTGTATAAAGGGAAATAGCACTAATCAATCTTTTTTTTTTATTTTCAAAAAGTACCTACCAAGATGCCGTTCCTGATCATACTCAATTAATTTGCTTTCATATATTGTTCTTATTCTAAGCTGTCGTTTAACTGCAGATATCAGTGGGGGTCTCTGAAATAAGGCTCCTGTAAGCATCTCTATTGTCTGCAAATACAGAAAAGATGATTGCATTATTTCCTAATAAAGTATTTTGATTTTCATATACAGTGTAATAACACGCCATTTTTCCACACGAGATGATACATGTTCAATGCACATAAAAATGGTTTGATGGAATTTTTACTGCTAGAGTCTCGTGTATTTTACAGCATAGAAGATTAATGAAATTGAAATGTCTAACATAAAAAAACAAATTGCAAAGACTGTAGGATGAAATTTTGATTCAATATACCAACCTTGGCTAATTCTGATTCATTTTCAATTGCTTCATGGAGCCTCACAATGCAGACATACTCTTTTCCTTTGGGGGCAAGGCAGGAACAGAATGTTAGTAAACATAAAATTAACTGTGGCCACACTTCAAATAGTTCTCTGATTTTTGCACTGTGATGCTCTCCCATTAAAAACATGGAATTCAAGCAGAACAAACAAACACATTTACTGATACCTGCTCCCTGTTGGGATTTGACAAGTCTTGTTGCTCTTTCAATGCACACTATTAGACATCCTGTCACTTTTGGATCAAGAGTACCACTATGCCCAGTTTTTTCCACTCGAAGAATTCTTCGTATCCATGCCACCACCTGCTCAGAAAAAGACAAGTTCTGATCTGGACTGTTCATGACAATGGAGAGCCAGTAGCAGTTCAAAACTCCCAAGCTCGTGGCAGACAGAGACATGCAGTTGTCAGTGAAACTCATCACTTTCAATAAATTTTTGGTTGGCTAACATGCTAAGCCATTCCTCTAGTTCTTTAGTGAATTTAATTTAATTTACTTCATTTTCACTGCATTATTTGCAGTGGGGAAGGACTAGAAAGGAACATATGAACCATTCATGCTAGTCCATCCTCCCACCCCAGGGGAGGACATCCATCACACAGTAATCTCGTGCATGGGAAATTTACGTCTCCTACCCAACCCTGCAGGAGACGGGACCTCCATTTATTCGTCCCTATCCGAGAAGACTAGAATATCTAACCATTTCTTAACATTATAGAAAGGTAGCAAATTCTTCTCAATTATTTTAAGACCCTGAGTGTTGGTCCAGCCGGGGCTCGAACCCTCTACCTCCCGCACAACAGTCCAGTACTCTATCTATTGATAAAGTGATAAAGACACAGCCGATCTCCAAGAGGACCTGTTTAGATTAGAAGACTGGCAACAAACGTGGAAGATGGAATTTAATCCTTCAAAGTGTAAGATCATGTGTTTTACAACCAAGAGAGATCCACCAAAGCAAGAATACGTATTCTGTGGACAAATCCTAGAAGAAGTGGAATCTCACCCTTATCTGGGGGTAATGCTCGATAACAAAATGAGGTGGTCACCACACATTGAAACAATCACATCTAGAGCAAATAAGGTCCTGGGACTTATCAAGTGAAACCTGTGGAATTGTCCAAAGTCAGTGAAAGAAAGCGTGTATGTGACACTTGTGAGGCCAAAACTCCAGTATGCCTGTAGCGCATGGGACCCACATTACCAGAAAGATAGAGTCGCTCTAGAAAGGGTACAGCGGAAAGCAGCCCACTTTGTCACTGGAAATTATGATCGAACGACGAGCGTGATGGAAATGCTGCAAGACCTACAGTGGGACACACTTGAAACAATGAGAAGACATGCAAGGCTCTCCACTATGTACAAGATGTGCCACGGCCTCCCAGATGGGGATTGGGGGGATTATTTGATAACAAACAAAGAAAAGAGAACCCGAGGAAGCCATGATTTTAAATTTATTGTACCGAAAGGACATAAAGATATTTTTAGATTTTCCTTTTTCCCCAGGACAATAACTGAATGGAACAAACTCCCAAAAGAAACTGTTTCCAGTCAATCCCTCCATATTTTTAAAAGCAAACTAACTTAAATTTATTTATCGGTAGTTTTAAATAGTTTTTAATAATTTTCAATAGTTTTTAATAGTGTTATATATTTAGTATAGCTTCGCTTATTATTATCTTAGAGTTGGCGTGATGTCCTAAATGATTTTGCCGACATAACGATATTTAGATTTAGATTTAGATTTGAGCTAACTGGGAGGCGTGAGCTAACCGGGAGGCGTGAAAAATCTATGAATCAACTTTGTTATTCAAAACTCCCTAAATTTCTGTATAATGGAAAATATTTGACTAGTAGTGACTCATCCAGTCCATACTTACCAGAACTAAAGTTCTAATAAGGAAAACTAGCATTACATAACATCTGAGTTGCATAGAGTAAGGAGGTAAGAGAGGGAGGGAGAGGCAGAAATCAAATTATTCTATGAATCAAATGTAAAATGTACCTCATGAGATGAGGGATTTGCTGGCTTGTCAAGATTTATAAACCCACTCCTGTGATAACAGAAGTAGATATCAATAATTAACTGTATGACAGTGTAATATAGTCCTAAAGTAATATGCCGACATAACATAATTCAAAAAAGGAAGCTCAAGAGTGTGAACAGAGTAAAGTGTAGTTTAAAAAAAAAAACTTAACCAAAACTGATCAACTTTAACACTCCCAGTGTATATACCCATATAGTGCTTGGTTGAAATGTACACATAGCATCAAAAGTGTATAAGCTGCTCAGAAATCGAGGTAACTTTACTTACGACACATAGTCCTTTAGTTCTCTCTTAAGAGGAGAACATCCATTTGGTAATGGAGTAAAATGGCCAGTTCTCACATTCAACTTATCATAGTTCTGTGTTGTAAAAATAGAACACAAGAAGAAGGTAAGTTATTATGTACAGATACACAGAGATTACAACTAGAAAGAGAACTAACATATACCTTGAGCAATAAAGGCCATTTTGATGTGTCCAACACACCAGCAGCAGATGTTGGCTTTAAATGAAAATCCTCTTCATGTTGAGTTTCCTGGGTGAGTGAATATAAAACATTAACTCATCAAATTAGAATATTGTAAATCCTCTAATAAGCACTCCCCCCCAGGCTTATTTAATTCAGGTACTTAGAGAGGGAGTGGCTTATTAGACGGGGGGGGGGGGCTTATTTATTTAGAACTCAATAAGGAACTCAATTTTGTAATCTAACTCTCTCCAAAGACCTTGTTTAGCCATGTTATATTTATTGCATCACTCCTTAATTTCCGTATACTGTTTTCTACTGATGCCAACATATGAATATATGAAGATGAATATAGTTTATATCTGACCACTTGCAGCCCAGAGGCTGAATTACGGGTACAGTGCGAGGTTGAGAACAGACATCAGCATATCAGGCGCCTCTGGCAACCGCTTCAGTCTATCGATCTCACCTTCCCAACCATCCTACCCCAGGGGAGGACATCCATCACACAGTAATCTTGTGTGTGGGAAATTTGTCTCCTACCCCAACCCTGCAGGAGACGGGACCTCCATTTATTCGTCCCTATCCGAGAAGACTAGAATATCCACAGGCGGCCGGCCCAAGCTCTCTTTGAGAACCACACAAGGAACACAATTTGCATATCTATTTATAAGGATTTGTATGGGATTTTCTACAAGATAGTCATAGAGATAGTTAAAAGTGAAAATACTAAATAAAAATGGCTTACCTTATTCCATGCGTGTGTTGCTTGCTCCTGGTGTCCTTATTTTACCGATTTCACTTGATTTAATCGGTTTTTTTTTAATCCTGGTTTTCTCTTCTTAAAGAGAAGACAAGGCCGAACACTTCTGTCCAGACAGCCTCCCGAACGAAGTAAAAAATCCCAAGCTAAAATGTACCCACGGCCACCAATCTACCGCAGAATTCAAGGGCAACGGTTGACCTTTCATTTCGATTCTCTTGCCACACAATCTCAGCCCTGCGATCAGCGCCAGGCGGCTCTTCGAGTCCTCAGTGAAACGTTAAAATGTTTGTAGACATCCGAGTCCTTTTTAAACACGACACAACGACCGTTGAAATCGGCTTGGTAACCTCGTCATGTTGGCAAACCAAGATTCGCAGGGGTACTAGACCTCAACTTGTCAACAAAACTTCTTGTAAAACCCGGGGTCCCCTCAGGTTTAGTACCTCTGCGAGTCTTGGTTTGCCAATATGACGAGGTTACCAAGCCAATTTCAACGGTCGTTGTGTAGTGTTTAAAAAGGACTCGGATGTCTACAAACATTTTAACCTTTCACTGAGGACTTGAAGAGCCCCCTGGTGTCGATCGCAGGGCTGAGATTGTGGCCAGAGAATCGAAATGAAAGTTCAACCTTTGCCCTTGAATTCTGCGGTGGATTTGTGGCCGTGGGTACATTTTAGCTTGGGATTTTTTACTTCGTTCGGGAGGCTGTCTGGACAGAAGTGTTCGGCCTTGTCTTCTCTTTAAGAAGAGAAAACTAGGATTAAAAAAAACCGCTTAAATCAAGTGAAATCGGTAAAATAACGACACCAGGAGCAAGCAACACATGCATGGAATAAGGTAAGCCATTTTTATTTAGTATTTTCACTTTTAACTATCTCTATGGCTATCTTGTAAAAAATTCCATACAAATTCTTATAAATCGATACGCAAATTGTGTTCCTTGTGGGGTTCTCAAAGAGAGCTTGGGCTGCCTGTGGAATATCTAACCATTTCTTGATGTTATAGAAAGGTAGCAAATTCTTCTCAATTATTTTAAGACCTCGAGTGTTGGTCTGGCTGGGGCTCGAACCCTTGACCTCCCGCACAACAGTCCAGTGCTCTATCCATTGAGCTAACCGGGAGGCGGTTAAGAACATCATAAGAACATCAATCAATCAATCACCACAATCAATTTTAAATGACAAACTAAAATTACAGTACTTGAATAAATTTATCATACTTACTGATATGGAGTGTATTTAGAGTTTTTGCTTTTTGAGGGGGAGGGGTGGGGGGCCTTAGTAGAGGGGGGAGGCTTAATAAATTTCTTCCTCTAAAAGGGGGGGGGGGGGCTTATGAGAGAATTTATGGTAAGTGCACTTTAGGGAAAAATTAACTCATAAAGACCAAGGCACATTTACTTTAGCACAAGGTTGGATTGTGACTGGTAGCATTTGTTACTGATTTTATCCTGTATTCTCGCCCTGCTAGAAATAAACCATTTTCAAGTAGGGTTTTATGACTTTGCTTCTCAAAAGATCACTCTGCAAGCCAGCCTTTATGTACCCAAGTTTAATATATAATTGTTCCTTTTAATATTGCAGTAAGATCTTCTCTCCTTGATGTACACAAAGCACAGAAACGATGTGGATTACTTCATATGTTAAGCTTAATTACATTGGAAATTGAAAGCTAAAGGTTCGTCTCTAACTTAGACCAAGAAATATTTTCTGCACGCCGCTGAGGTACTCGTGAGAACATGACGCTAATATAATAACAATGGTCACATGAGATTTTTAAATGGTGAGTGCGCACGATCTTCTTGATTACAAATGGAAATTAACATTTACATCATAACTAGTGATTAAATGTAACTGAGTTAACGCCGGGAAGAAGACTAACGTCGAAACTGAACATCTTTCTAGCAAACTGTGTGAGTTCTTGTTCATCAACTCACCCCTAGATGATTCGACGAGTCCAGATCAGCTACCGCGCTCTTCACCTTTTTTTCTTTCTTTGCAGAACCTTATAACCACACAAGAGGATCTTCCGTTAAAATGAATGAAAATACGATTCTTCCGTTAGAGGAGGAGATTATAAGGCATCCACACAGGCAACTGTTTTGCACGCGCGTACAACAAACACTAATTCGAAGCTTACCCGCATCTTCTTCCCGAACCCTATGCTTGTCTTTTTTCTGCTTCTTACGAGGCGTAACTTCTATGGAAGGTTAGAAGAAAGAAAAAATAGAAAGGTGTCGAAAAAATAAGCTATTTTCAAAGGCGATAATACCTGAATTTATAGAATTGTGTTAGTACTAACCATTGTCCGCCATGTTTCCACGTGCAAAAACTCTTCGTGGTGCGCATGAGAAGATTGGAACCCAGACCACTGTGCGGTCTCTTCTAACTCGGAGCTCCAGGACGCCCAAGGGAGGGAAGCTGGTTATCCACGATTACTTTAGGAGGTTGAGTTGCGCATGCAGGATATATGCACTCTTATGTAAAGTATAAGAGTCAGAGCTGATAGTAAAGATGTAAGGTTTATGAAAACTTAATAAAACCCCTACAATTGAAAGAGAAATGTTCCCGATTTTACCGAATTGAGATCAGTATCTTAAGTAACATGGGTGCGATATACTTGAAATTTATTGAAAATAGATAAATCGGCCGGTAGCTTTTTATGAACCTAACCTAGTGAATGAGTCTTTTGGATCCAACAGATATTGCATAATGATGAATGAAAACTTCACCTGACTAACTAGCAAACATGATCCATTTTAGATCAGTTATATTGATTACTTTGACGGTGTAATTTTCAAGAAATTACTAACTCTCTGGCCGCAAGTTGTTAATGAAAAAGTCGGGAATTGAACAAAATTAGGAATAGTCAAATGAAGATATCTTTAATCAGTTTAACAATCGTGTTGCCGTGTAATAATAAATGCTAAGAAAATAATTGCTCGTCGATGAGTGAGGAAAAGGGAAAATAACCTGAAAAAATATCGAATATTACAAGCTTTTGGCCGCCTCAACCAAGAGATAAAAACTGTAAATGTTTACTTGACTCAACTCAATTTTCCTGACGGTACATCTGATGTTTTATTATTTGTTTCTAACCCAGGATGTAATGTAATGTCAGTGGTAAGTTGCTTCAGCCTAAGTCGTTACTGAGTGCCGTGTATGCTAAGGAGTTCTGATTCTTTCTAAAAAATATAAAGAAATCTTTAGAAATTTCCATCTGGTTAAAAAGAACTCGTCTCCATTCCCTTGTGCTATTTAACAAACAGTAAAACGTCTCGACCCTGGAGAGGATACGGAAGGAAGCCGGCAGTTTGCCTTTCACTCTCATTAGTATAGAATACATATTAATGTCAAAGGAAAACTTAAACTCGGATAGTCTCCACAGGAAATGTTTTACATTTGAACTGTAATACTAATGTTATACCTGTCAGGATGGTTAGCAGATACTGCCCGCCTGGTCTGTTAAATATAGCTCTCTGACGCTCATGAATATTCTATTCATGGTTTAGAAAATTCGCATGGAGCTGGTGGATTATCGTGGACTACGGTCTTAAAGAAGCCACGTTTTGAAATGGATCATGCTTTTCCCTTGATCCCTCTTTAAAAAAAAAAAACTTTAAAAGCAAGAAAAGAATGGGCAAACAAGGAACGAAAAGGTACTTTAGTTGGTCGAAATTTCTTTTTCCAGAAAGGTGCAAATTTTGTCATCTTGCAAGGGAATTAACTTTTTACGTCCACTTTATCACTATCAAAGTTCTTCGCTGTATTTATAAATTATTCTTAAAACCATTGTGTATTGTATATATTTACATCAGCATGTAGCGAAAATACATTTTTATTCCTTAGAAGTTGTGTTTTTTCGCCCGGTTCCAAATTTGGTTTCAGTTTTACTAGAAAAACTGAAAATAGAGAGATACGTTTTAAACAAACAGCATGGTGGTAGGAGGTGCATGATGGGTAGGAAGTGCGTACTGAAGAAAGAAAGATCTCTGTTTGAACATGAACTTGTTGAGACACAAACAGCAAACACATCCTACTTTCGTGCCAATTTAGCATTCACTGTCGATGATTAAAGAACTAAAGTGCTAAGATTAATGTTGATTCAGGAATATACATTTAAATGACGCTGATGCAAAATCGTTTATCTCGATATAATTTAACAAATTCAGGCTGGACATGGAGCCTGCAAAGATAAAAACAGCCCTTTTAATAATAGATGAAAGTGAAAATGCAAATATTTAAAAAAGACTGATGGATTAACGCACAAATGAGGCTTTTAACACTTAACATGACATCAATGTGTTTTCTCTGTTTTTATTGATATTTTTTCTCGAACAAACGATGCACATGAACACTGGTTTGAAGAAAAATCGTAATGAAACTGATATCGAGAGCGACATGTTTCTCATTTCTCAAAAATGTACCGTGACAAGCCCAGATGAGGGATTGCAAGAATACCAGTAATATCATGGCTACCAATCGTCTTCCAGCGTTATTTAAATTCATCCTTCACATTTCAATTATATATAATCAACTTTTATGTATGCAATAAAAGTACACAAGAGATGAAAACCATGCTGCTCGTACAGCTTGGGAGAGATAGTTTTGGCTCGGGTCAGGTCAGATGCAAGCATTCGTTTGCTTCTTTACAATTCGATTACTCGTCACTTCATGAAGGTAACAAAAACCCGAGTTCCGCCTTTTTCTATAAATAGTTCAGTTCAAGTTTTTTTTGTTTTGTTTTTTTGTTGTTTTTTTTTGTCGTACTTAAGCTAAAACGTTCTCCAAAAACAGTTTGTCCTCATATAGTTCATTGTTTCGAAATTTTTCAGTCGAATTGCTCATGATTGGTAAAAAACTGCCACGAAAAACTGAGCCCTTTACTGACGACTAAACTTTCACCAGCCTAATAATACACGAGCAATGAAATTATGGCACGGCGTATAGATAAGTTAAACTGCTTTGCTTCAAACTCCAGCCTGCATTCGACGGGACACAGTGGAGCACTCGACTGCTCAATATTGTACCTGTGCGTTGATCAGCCGTGTTTTTTTTGTTTGTTTCATATGTATGAAAAAAATTCAATTTGGAATGTTTTGGAAAAGAGATTGACACCTTCTAATAAGTGTCAGTGGCGACACTAAACAAAATAAAGAAATCGATTCTTGAAAGCATGCCAGGACTTCAACCCAGGAGTTTGACGAATACATTTTAATCGTGCTGAAGCAAACAGTTCGAGTAGTACTCGATCCTTTTTAAATATTTATTTCAATGCTAGTTAAAAGTTTTGTCATTTTATTTTGTCTGAAAGTGGAAGAAGGGGACAAAAACATACTGCTATTTGTTAGCCTAGAGATCTTATAATATCTAATAATTACTCTATGGTTTCAGCGGATCATCTGATGTTGTGCATTGTTGTTGGGGTGACTTTAGTAAAACTCCTATGTACTTTTATTGTCTCTGATGTAAGCGCTGCCCACATATGTCTCTGAGGAACCCAAATGCATTTCATCTTCGTGTCGAGAACGTTCTTCACATACTCTTTGTTTTGATTACTTTTTTGGCGCCCTAAAGCTCTTTGGTTGGGAGAGGGTCAGTTCTGATCTTTCTTTTGTAAAAAAAGTTCTCGCAGAGGGCATCTATTTGACGTGGCTGGAGACCTCGTATCAACAATGAAGGTTTCACGCTGGTTTCTGGCAGCCTGTAGATTTCATTTTCCATTTTTAACGATTTTGATCTTCATTAGATTGCCCTAAGAAAGAAATAAATTTTATCGTCAACTGGATTTTTGAGAGCGAGGTAAGCTTACTTCTTAGATATTTGAAAATTGGCGCAGATTTTCCCCTGTTGTTTTTGCCAATTTATGATACAAACAAACGGTCAGCAGCGGTCCTTTTTTATCAAAGAAAAATTGTAATTTGCAATGCAAAAAATGACGCTTTTTAGTCAGTTTTCAAAGCTTAAATAATTTTTATCCTAGAGCTAAATGGGTTTTTTACGAACATCTAATAATATTTCGTATTAGATGTGGCATAGTATAAACTGCTACTTAATCATTATTCTAGAAAATTATATATTTTTTTCACGTCTGAAAACAGATGATAATGCAAAACAAGCACTTTACAGTTTTATTATAGAGACTAAAGGCGGGATCCGAGGACAGGCCATCAAACATAACAAAGCAAAGAACAGCTGTGTATAATTGAAAGACATTTTACAAACAATTCTCTTGAAATCCGTCCAAAACAGATTTCAATCAGGAGTGAAGAGATTTTCGAACGCGCTTTCATGGCTGTTGGGTTGCACCTATATGGCCAGGTCAGGGTCAATAATCTGATCATTTCGCGTAGCTGTTGTTTTGTAGCCACTAAATGTCTTTCTGTTTTTCTTCTCTTCCTTCTTCTTTTATTTTAATTTTTTTTTTAATTTTTTCAGGTTTCCATTTTAGTATCGATGTGTAAAGAAAGCGATGTGTTTTGACCGTTAATGTTAGTACTTGGCTTACCGTGTGGAGTCTGTAAATGTTGCTTCGAATGTCTCTATCGCTCTTAGCAGCGTTGGTTTTCACTTCGGCTTGTGCCAGGTAAGATTCGACTGTAAGGCTAGTTTGGGATTACAAATTTTCTCCATGTCAACTACCTTCAAAGGCGAAGATTATCATAAATTATACTACTAAAACACCTAAGTGATTAAAAAGGCATTCAGTAATTGCTCTAAAAGCAGGCGGGAGGCTAACATTGGCAGCAGCATTTAAATCAGCGCTTGAACGATTTTGCTGCAGATAGAGGAACATGATATTTTGTAAATATAAGTCTGAAGTATTGAACGGCAATGAAATTGAAGTACACTGTGTGTTTGACCGAGATTTCCACATCCATCCCTCATTTCACAGCTCTTTATTCAGCGCGGGAATAAAAAAGTGTCTACACATTGATAGTGAGAACATGATCGATGGAAAATTTCGTATCAAAAGGAAAAACAAAGTAGATCGTTAAGATTCATGTATTTTTAATGAACAGAGAAAGCTCCGTTTAGTATAAAATATAAATGCACGACGAGGTGGTTGTCAGCTCAATTTATGGTCACATGATAACACAATAATAAAGGAGATATTGATCTTTCTATAGTCGATACGTTTTATAACATTTATATCGTCATTCTCGGGTAATTCTAGTTTACCAGAGGGGAATTTCAAGCGGCTTTTCAAGTGCGGAGGGGGAGAGACAACGAACATTATGTGGTAAATTGCGAAAAACTAAAAAAAAAGGCGCTAAAGGAAACCCATCAGTGTGCTACACTGAGACGGAGCTGGGGATGGGAGAAGGGGGTGTTATGGAAGCGAGAAATGTGTACCGAAAAATATTTGGGAGAGGGGGGAGGGGATCGTGAGATTTTGCCAGGGAACGGCTTCGTTGAAAACCTTGACATTCTATCTATATTTTCAGCTGATAGTAGTGAAATGTTTGAATTTTCAGTTTGTGGTTTTCTGTCGTTTGAATTATTATTTTTTTTTACTAAGCTCTCTTACATACTGGAGCGGCAGGAATGCATCGCTTGTACTGCGCAGGCTCCTTGATGACAGACATTACGACAAGAGGTTCAGACCTGACTTTGAAGGTATGATGAATTCATCGCATAGCTTGAAACTCTTAAACTACCAGTTTTATTTAAAAATATGAATAAAGTAATAAATCGCAGCCCAGAGGTTTATAGTTATTATCATAAAGATCAATTCGCAGGTCTAAGAGACGCCAATCACGGATGTTTTACAACAAGACGCGGTGCTATTTGATGTTTCCAAGGAATCCCGATGCTGGTGCTAACTGAAAATTGTGTACTGACCACTTTTCTGCTTTTCTCAGGCCGTGCCGTGAAAGTGTTAGTGACAGTGTTTGTGACGTCATTGGGAGGACTCGATGAAAGAGAAATGGTGAGGAGAAACTTCAAGCCAAGGAAGCACTAACTGCACACGTTCATGAAAAATATTTTATATTAGAAAACAATGGTGTTTCGTAGTGTTTAATTAATCTCGCCTAAAAGATGTTTCGAAATGATTGACAAACTCTTCCCCGATGAAATAATAAATCAATCTGTATAGCGTTCTCGCATTCATATCAGAAATACAGATTACGCTTAGATTACGAGCATGGTCTTCTTCAACCCCAATGTCCACAATCCATCGTATGAGTATATCGAAGTTGGCGAAGACTTCCCCAAAGCCGCATGAATTGTGGGAAGCGAAGCGCGTCTCTCAGAATTCACGTAAAGTGCATACTGTTCTTGGTCTTAACTGACCTCATTCAAATGGACATCGCGTGATGCTACAGAACTCTTGCCATTCGTACACCCTGGGTTGGGCTTTAGAATTGTCCAAACGATTGCATAAAATCGATTAACTTTAAGAAACGTGTTAACAAGCC
The DNA here is from genome assembly GCF_964205215.1 of Stylophora pistillata. NCBI lineage: Eukaryota > Metazoa > Cnidaria > Anthozoa > Scleractinia > Pocilloporidae > Stylophora > Stylophora pistillata. Next base: position 30,640,713 of record NC_142525.1, read on the forward strand.
TAAGATTTCTGTTGTTATAAACTTGTATCTTTTCCATTTCTTTCAATGCATTACAAATTTTTGCAACTCAAATAATATCCTTGCCTATGGATTTTTAAAAAATATATGGGTAAGTCTAATATTGTTAATATGTCTGGAGGGGGGTGAGTAGGCTAACGGATCGGCGGATTCTGATAATTATTTTGCCCGGATTTCGGATTTAGAGCAAAATTTGAACGGATTTGCAGATCCTGAAATTCCAACAGTTTGCGGTTTCATCGATTTTTTAGGTTCGGATTTTGGAATTTGCTTGTGAGGAAGTTCGGATCATGGATCTGAACGATCGTCAGAAATGCGTTGTTTTCTGAGTATGTGTATTTCTTTGTCACGGACGAGACTTTCTGCATACCACGCATTAGGGAAATAGTAACGCACTGGGACGTCTGCTCTGTTTGCGCCCTTATCCATGACACTGTACCCCACCGATTGCAATTCGCTCGATGGGAAAGCCATTGCCCAGCTAACACACAACAGCTGAATGTGCGTTTTCCACCCTTTTACGAGACAAGTAGCGAACGGATTCGGATTTAACAATAATTTTAACGGATTGACGGATTTGGTTATCAAATCGTAGCGTATGGGCGGATTTGCATACCCCTATTCACCCCCCTCTGTCTGGGATCACCTCCCCTTTGGGCTCAGACGGAACGATTCAGATGACAATTATAAGAATCTTAAAGCAAAATACGAAACAATTTAGAACAATGCATCCAGTTTGTTGCGATATTTGTTTTAGTGCCGTTGTTATGTTGTTTCATTTTTATCATTTTGTTTTCACTCCAGCAATTTGAAAGCACTTTCTTTATGAGACAAGTGTGGAAAGACTCTCGGCTTCAGTTTGAGAAGGATTATTCTAAAAGAAATCTGAGCCTGAATGGAGACATAATGCAACAGATCTGGATACCGGACACTTACGTGAACAATGAAAAGTCCAGCTCTGCACCAAAACAAGAATTTCTACTCATGCTGTATCCAGATGGAAAAATAATTTACAGTCAACGGTAACTAGTTAACAGTAACGATAGATTATCCTCATATACTCGGTCTTTGACATAATGGTCAGTGGTCTTCTTTGAGACGGAACTATAGTGTATAGATTAACACGAATTTGTACATCGGAAGCTTTCAGGGAGTTTCAATAAGGCAACCACTGCAGCTTGTCATGTCAGCCAGGGTGCGATAGGTTTGCAAAAGTGTAGCTCCACCTGATCTTCTCGATGGTGCAGGATTTTTAAGAATCTTAATAAAAGAATTAGATTATTACTCCAACAGGAAACTGCTTGTACTTAGCTGGTGAGTAGATCTTTGACACGAATGCCATCCTGACAAGCTTTTGGTTCTACCTTTTTGTACGTGCTTGATATTTTTTCGCCTGATATTTCACTTATCCCTATTTAGAATGACAGTAATAGCGGCTTGCAAGATGGATCTTCGGAATTACCCCATGGATAAGCAAAACTGCAGTCTTCTCTTCGAAAGTTGTATGTTTCTTTGACTTCTGACTGTACTCTTGAATTTGGATTCAAAATTGCGACGACCAGTGGAATGTTTTAGTTACGTTGTTATTGCCACACAGTTTCTTAAGTATTCATACACCCACGAAACAATCCCATGCCATTGTTTCTCTTTGGAAGGTTATTGTCTTCCTGTGTCTGGACTGACAACCCAAAGGATCTAAGCTAATTTCAAGAGTAAAAAGTAGATATATTTCTTCTATTTATTTTCACGTAAGTGTTAATTCTCCGAAACCTCATGAAATTGTTTGGCAGATGGTATGACCATAGATGATTTATTCTTCAAGTGGGATGTAAAGGAAGGGAGTGATGATCTTAAAACCGCCGTGGCAATAGGAGACGAACTGATCATGTCACAGTTTGCGCTCGATGGATATTCAGTCAGTGAAATAACAGCTTCTTATGTCACAGGTATGAAGAATTAACTTATGGGAGGCCACAGCTTCATTAACCTGGGGCCAGATATAACAGTTTACTAGGTCGGGTGAGATTGTGTCTCCGACGACAAACAGTGATTTTAGATTTGAACAATTCGATATCAGTTATGCAGTTTGACTGTTTGCGAGTTCCACCCGGCCGAGTTTTCAGGTGACTAAAATGCAACTAGTTCCTTGTCAAGGAGAGTGTCAGTGGGTTACTATCTACATGAACCTGGTGATACAAGATTTTAGAATGCCTCATCTCAAATAACTATTAAACAAAACGAAAAACCAAAAGCAAAACAAAATAAGAAGTGGAGGGGTCAGGCGCATTGTATACATGTACAGTTATGTTTGTACGTCGAGTATCACATGGACTGCTTTAAATCCTTATTTACAGCAATTTGTTAATTTGTTTCAGGGAATTTTTCTATGCTGCAGCTAACGTTCTACATAAGACGAAAAAAATTCTACTACGTCGTATCAATTTATATTCCAACAATTTTGATAACCATTTTGAGTTGGGTTTCCTTTTGGATCCCACGAAACTCACCACCAGCTCGGGTTGGGCTCGGAATCACGACCGTCCTCGCCCTGACGACGTTGATCTTCGGAATTCAGTCGTCGATGCCGAAAGTGAGTTACGTCAAAGCGATTGACTGGTTTCTGTGTGTCTCCTTTCTCTATGTATTTGCTGCTTTGGTCGAATACCCGAGTTCCACGTTCGTCAAGTCCCAAGCCCAGAAACTGTCACGAAAGGGAACGAACATTCTACGGAAGGTAAAAGGTCTTAAGGACGACCCCGAAGATGTTCCGTTATCAGGGACAAGATACGGTAGCACAGACAAGGTGGGTGAATCATTAGATTATGTACTTCCTTAGTGTTGATTGACTAAGAAACCTTAGTATATCAGGAATAAAGCTGTTTTAAGAAAGGTTGTCGAAAAAAAAAAAAAAAAGCGCAAAAGTACACGCGACAACTCCAAAAGGTATCATGGTTACTTGTCAGGTCACGGTTCCGTAACCTCAGGGTTTCAAGGAAATCTGAAAAACCTCACTGTAAGGACGAAGCATCGCTGGTTTGCTCAATTTATTCATTTACTTGACTTGTTAAAATTCATTGATTACTGGATACCAACATTACCTTTCGAGACCGTCGCGTGCACTTCTGTCCTTTTTCAGACGACCCTTCTCGAATTAGCCGTATACCAGCGGAAAAACTCTAGGACACTCAGCTGTCCATCTTCTTTTGGTTGCTGTTTTGGTCTTTTTTCCGCCTCAAAATTTTTCTTCCATTCGAGCTTGTTGGAAACGAGCTAGTTATAGACCTCAACCCGAGCAACAGGTTAACAACAAGTAAGCTACAAATAACAATGATCAGTTCTGGCAATCACATGATTTTGATTTCAATTTGAGAGAAGTAAGCACGAATTATTCACTCAAAGGCCCCAAAAATTGTACGAGCCCGTAGGGCGAACGCTGTCTGTGAGTGCTTTTTTTGTTCCAAACTGCACGAGGAAATTCGTGCGACAGCTTATCAATCTTATATAAATACATTTTCAGGTAGCAGAAACAACGATACTCTATCCCATTCCCTTGGCAGCCTGTATTAGTCACCTTTTCAATAAAATGCTAACTAACTTCAATTTTTCAGGAGGAATCCGATCTTCGTAAACTTTCTAGGAACAGAATTGGAGACACGAACAGCACCTACGACCATTCATTACTTGAAAACAATATAGATGGTGATAGTCACCAGGCCTCTCGAGGTCATCGCAAACGAATGTCATCTGAAGACGATGATTTTGTGAATAACTTTAGAGATGATATAACAGCGAATACTGTTGATAAATACGCCAGGTTTTGTTTTCCAGTCTCTTATTTATTGTTTAATCTATGTTATTGGATCGTCTTTTTGTCAACGTAATCACTTGTTGTTCGAAGGGAAAATTACAGCAAAAAAAAAAAAAAAATTTTAATGGATATGATTCATAACAACGATCGCAATATCTAATAATGATTTATTTATTCTAATTGAAAGGGAACTATAACGGCAACTCAGCATAGGCTACCCAGTTACAAGCTATCCCGTTTCTTTTTTCTGGGGCTTGATTAAATTTCCTCTCTATTCGCATAACTTCTTGGACTCAGGATGGTATTGTTGAAGAGTTGACCGACAGTTCAAAAGGTTTTTTATGGGAACCTGAAGCGCCGCTTTTCACGTATAGAAATTTTATGACACAAAAATAAATTGATTTGTACACAAAGCAGACTCGAGTGATTTATTTATCTTATCCAAGTTATTCAGATTAAGAACGTGTTGTGGGCGTGGCAAAATAATCATTAGTACTAGTGCTAACCCATACGAGAAGGCGCGAAATTTAATCCTGAAGTCGTTTACTTAAGAGGAAACTGTTGTACCTGTCTTTCCTCCTCTTGAAGAGGAAGTAACGATCAGTACGAAAAATGGGCATCTCTTTAAGCTGGAATGTCTTTTTTTACATATACTGTTACCTACATACCTACAAAGGTTAATTGACCACTCCCCATAGGGGCTCTTCAGGGCCAACACCCACCCATCCCACCCCGGGGAGGACATCCACCACACAGCGATCTCGTGCGTGGGAAATTAACGTCTTCTACCCCAAACCCTGCAAGAGACGGGGCCTACGGTTTATTCGTCCTTATCCGAGAAGACTAGAATATCTATCCATTTCTTGATTATAGAAAGGTGGCAAATTCCCCTCACTTATTTTAAGACCGTGAGCAGTGGTCCGGCCGGGGCTCGAACCCTCGACCTCCCGCACAACACAATCCGGCGCTCTAACCAATTGAGCTAACTGGGAGGCGGTTAAGAAAACTTGTTTGACTGCACACTGTGAGAGATGTCCTGTGTACGCCTGAACCTTTTAAAATTTCATGAGCTTTAATCGAACCGTTTTCCTTTATTCCATGGTATAAGGTTGCATTTCATGGCGCTGCTTCTTTAACTTTTTCATCTGAGTTGCACTAAGAAAGTGTGGATCGTTGCACAAATTTGTCGTATTTTCCACGACATTTATTTGTAAAACACTTCCTTCTGTGCATTTCCCTCAGCTATAAATCAGATCAAAACGAAAATAAAGACAATAGGTTTTAGGTACTTTCTTCTCGAGAAAGTGAGAGAACCTGATAGCTTTAATTTCGAACTTTCTCAATTTTGGTATTTCATAACATTTTTATATCAGCAGCTATTTCATTTCCTCCTTGCCTATCTCGTGTCTTTACCGTTTCGCTTCTGTGACGGGGTTTTTTCTCTGGATGATATTTTACCTCTGCCTGATGTTGATGTTAGTGATGTTTTGGTTTTTCCTTGTAGTCCAGTCTGTCGTTTAGTCAAAGGACTGTTCACTCGGACTGGTTTGGCAAGGGAATTCTTGGCATTCAAACTGTCACTCTCACATCTCGAAAGACGTTCTGAACAAGACAAAGTTAATGTAACTTCTTTTACTTCTTTTTTTGTTCCTCTTACTGTTACGTTTCTTTATTTCACAAATAAAAAAATTTGAAGTAAGGACGGCTTTGATCTAATTGGATTCTTAAAGAGATTTTGGTTCAAGGTGAGCTCGAGGTCAATAATGACGCGATTTCGAGTGCAATCAAATGTTTTGTTTGAGTACTATATTTTGTTCTGACTCATTTGCGTAAAATTTAGATTTGAAATTGGGTAAATACAAGTTAAAATGATATTTCTTACCTAAAAATTGTGGAGTTACTATAATCATGTCATTCAGCATCGGCGTGTAACTATCACCTTCAGCTTCGCTTTTTTCTGAAATAAATTGGTAAATGAAACATACAGTGGGACCATTCCATGATCACTTCTCAGTTCTAAGAGGGTGACGGTTAGGTAACAAAGCTAACCGCTTAAGTCGTAATTTAATTCTACTAAGAATCTCTGTTGTTTTGACGCATAACTATCAACTACGAGCCGCCAATCAACTCGTCAATTCGACGTCGATTTAATTGTCATAAATTTTCTTATACGGTCACAACAGCGATGACTGTATAAGCAAGTATTAGGACTTTTTAAAGCTTAAAACGATAATATGGAAACGTAGAGAATGAGTTTGGAATAATACAGGTTAGTTGTTTGTTCGTCATGGTTTTCACTGTTGTAGTCATCAGTCAGTGAACACATTACTTATTCATAAAATTTATTCATTTGAGAGAAATTTCTCGAAGTGCTTCTGGCAGTTGGTCGTAAACGTTAATGGTGACGCGTAAAAGAAAAATAACAGCATCAGAATGGGAAAAATAGATGAAGGACAAAGATTGTTGACTCAACAAATAGATTGGGTATTTAATAACAAAGCATAAGTTAGATAGGAATTATAGATAACGAAAAGAAGTTGAAGCTATAAAAACTTGGGGTGAAAAGTAAACAAAGCGATATGTAGTGACTTACTTTCTACTCTTATTAACACCAGTGATTCTCGTTCTTTTAGTATCTCTGTTGCATAACTCATGGGGTGATTGGCTAGATACTTGAGATTTCCTGATTCATCACTCAAATCTACTGTGGCTAAAAGAAAGTAATCAACTTAATATCAAGTTAGTACGGTAATTTAGGCATTCAGAAGCTACTTGATAAAAATTCTTAGGGATTTTACCATCTTTTGTGCAGTTGCAACGCCTTTTGATATCCTCTAAGAGAATGTTTGTTCGACAGTTTGGATTAAAGATAGATTCTTCGCCGTCTGCAAGAGATATAAGTCGCTTTTATTTCGTGGGCTATTGTGTTCAAAGCAAAGTAATCGATGCTAAAGGAAAACCCAGGCTAGATGCATGACTCACACAACTTACCACCATAACGGACAGTTATAAACATTTCCCCACAGCACTGAAATTTCTTTCTCAAGAACCGTGAGGTTTCAGAGCTCAACTTGCGGTTTTGCTGTTAGCGTCTCACTGATCCATCATTACTTGCCTGACGGCGACTAAATTCAACAACTTCAAATGAAAATGAAACACAATAGCGTCTCTATGAGAGACTATTGAAAACAAATCGAGCGTACAATCCAATGGAATGGCAGATGCGGTGAGACACAATAACCTGCACAAATTATAATGGATTTACACTTGGCACCCTTGTTTACAAAAGGATTTCATGCCCGCGTTGGAGCAATTCGAAAAGAAATTTGATAATCGAACGCATTTTTGCAAGAACTAAAAAGTTTTCAGTGACGAAGTTAATTTAAATTTTATTCAACATATGAGAACATCATCTCAAATGAAGGTTCCAGCTCTCTTTTATTTTATTACCCAGTGAAAAAGTTTGGCTTACCTGTTTTATCTCATTTAATTAAAATTCGAAGACTCAATCGAATGTAACTGTTATTTAAGTGTCAATAGCTTCTTCAATGAAGTAATTTTAACCAAAAAAAATTAATTTCCTGATCTTAGACTTTCATCAATTTTTCACCAAAGTAAACAGTTTTTTTAGGGAAAAAATATTCGTATTTAACTTTATACTTCGATAAGTAGATAAAGAAAAGGAGGGGTAATGTGATAGACGCATGCGCAGGTATTAGCTTATTTCGTGGAATAATAGGAGCCAGGTGATTGGTTGTAGTTAGGGTAGTACGTCCAGACTTGTAAATCAAGGCGCGAACCAAATCAGCACACTTGTTGAATTTTCCTACGGTATTTTTCCGGCTGTTATTGAGTAATCAGTGGGAAATCTAGCTCCTGAGGAAAAGTACTTGCTTGATAAAAACGGCATGTCTCGTGGAGCCTTCTTTCAGCTTTTCTGTGACTTCAGTGAATTAAACACTGTTCTTTGGGGTTATTTATGTGTCAAGTGACCGTAACTTTATCAGGTCTGTCCGGCAACAAAGACGTGGTACTCCTTACAGACGCTTCAAAACAGCACAATAGATGTTGACAAAAATATTAGATATTTATTCAATTGTTTGAAAGTTGATCGACCTGCACCAAAAAGCCACACGTTGTAGTTCATTCCAAATTTACAGAGGATTCTTTTGGGCTCTTCATATATTCTTGGTATTTATTCTTATGACTTTTATCTTAGCTTCTCTTCACTCTGTTTCGCTTACGAATGGTTCCTATGTTCCTTTCTAGTCCTTCCCCACTGCAAAACTTAATGCAGTGAAAATGGACTAAAACTAAATCTAAATCTAAAATCTTGTCGTCTACTTCTTTGTCCGCCGGTTCCAGCAATTACTCATCCAAAGTCACCTGCCGCCCTTGCCACCTTACCCTTCTTTCATCTCCCTTACTCCGTACCTCATCTACAATAACCTGCTTACTAGACTTCTCCTCCACCATTCTCCTTCCTTTTATTATCACCCACACCGCTCCCCTGGATAGTCCGTCTTCTATCCTTCCTCACTATGACTTCAACTTTGGTTGCTTCCTCTATCTTCCTCTCTTCTTCCTCCTTCTTCTGTTCTTCGTGAAGCTGTTTCCTCCACTGGTCCTCTATGACCAGCATTAAGTCGTGGTTCATACGGCTGTTGTAATCGGGTTGAGGCTCACGGGCCGCTGTAGCCAAGAGAATCTCTTGCCTAGAAAACGATACGACTGATTTCAACAAGTTCATGGCTGAGCTGTTTATCAGGATGCAATTACAAATTCACAGAACCAGGAGAATCATATAAAAGATAAAGCGACTATCATCGGTCGGCAAAATTGAGAATAATGGTTTAATCTACACACAAAAAAGTAACAACTTAGCAGCAAGTCCTCAAAATTACCACATACGCATTATACGAGCTAAGACATGTGTTACGAGCCATAACTTTAACTACACATACGACAAAACTATCGAGGGAAAAAAATATTTACATGCTAAGAAAAGAATTTTACCTTAACGAAGGACGCTTGGGGCCTCTCTTGACAACAGGCGCTGTTGGTCTTGACCGACTTGTACGTGCTCGAGACTTGGAGCGAGAGCTGGGTGGTACGACGGGTGGAAGTGAAGGAAGTAAAACGGCTGACAATCTGCTCGCAGCCCACGTAGGGAATGAGGAGTTGATGACATCGAGTGAGGGGATCTTGTTATCGAGACCTGATTCAATCTATAACGAAACGAATGGAAGATTACCACTTAACTGAAGAACTCAGAAATCGGACGGTATTCTCAGTTCTAACTTCTCTTTTTCTGAAAATGTTTTATATGCTTATTGTCATGTACATTTCATTCAAAGAACTCGCTTTAAACAGATAACTTAACCTCAAAATATAATCAATACAACTTTTCGAATGATTACCAAACAGATTTTTCCTTTTCCCTTCGACTCACCTGAGCTAATTTCCAGGCCTCCAAGACACGTACATCTCTCTCTTGGGAATGATGCCTCATGAGTTGATTCCAGGCCACTCCGCGTATTCCGTCTTTTGTTGCATCATCACTACACTGACGGCATATACGTACCAGGCCCTGCACGGCTGCAAACCTGACTCTCCAGCTCCAATCTTTATGAGCGAACTGAGGAACTGTGAAGAGACAATTAGAGCTTTGCATTGCGAAAAGACAAAAAAATATTAATGAATTAGTTCCAAAGTACCGAACCTTTGGAATAGTATACGTGGTGGCATCAATGGTCCGGACTCCATATCTAGTTCTAAGCGTAATCTCAAAACTTACCTCTTCAGCTGAGTTTGTTGCCCCAGTAATGAAGTGTTTTTATCTTCTTATTAATTATCAGGACTTGTTAAAAATTTATTTATTTTAACTATTTATTAATTTAAATTAGCCTTCATTAGAAACGAAAACTTTTATTTGCTGTGAATTCTAACTATCAATAATCATCAAAGTAAGTTCTAACCTTGATTTGCGGAAAAATTTAATTTAAGCAGATCTAGGAGTCCCAAGCCTTCATGAACCATGTCATGTCTTTTACCATATAAAGTAACTTTCCGGTTAGCCTCACTCCCAAGCAGGGCGGTTTTCTGGATGGTGGAGCTCTGACCATTTAGACAGACTGACGTCATACAGTCTGTGTAGAGATAAGCTAGTTCCCAGCGCCACCCCGTCAATCCAGGTGGACTTGAGAGTTGAGACGTGCCAGTCTTGACGCTAATTCTGTCATCTGTGAACAATGATCAAAAGACATTTGTAAAAAGCAATAAAAAACTGAAACAAGCCAGAGGTTTGATGTAAACTATACTTGCTATCATAGAGGAAAGCTGTAATTATGTACATTTCCTTTCCGAGTACCATTTAGTTTTCTTTTTTTTTGTATTGAAAACGTACAACTGTAATGCAAGTCAAGCCGTAAATTCATCTCCCTCTCGTCTGATTGTGAAGGCCCGTTTAGTTACTCACCTTCGTCTTCTAGCTGGAGAGTAACAGAGCTGTCTCGTGTAGGAACACTGAACAGACTCTCTTTAGTTACTGATCTCTCCATCCGTACCGCAGGGACTCCAGCCCCAGGATACGAAAACTCTGTTTGTCTGACATTAAATCGCACCGCTATGCCACCGTGTGCTCTTGTGGATCCATCAGTTTCCTTTTCCTGAATGTTTGTTTGGTTTGATTTCTTTATTTGTGATTTTAGTGGTTTTTCTATCTCTTCTTCAGATTCAGAGGAACTTTCAGCTTCAACGGCAATTGTTCTCTTTGTTTTCTTGTTGGTTTTGGACAAATTCCTCGCCGAATTGCCACGTACAAATCCAGATCTTTCATGGTGTTCACTTTCTTCGCTACTTACATCAGCAAAACTTGCCTCAGATGTGTCACTTAAGATATTGCGTGACTTGATGCTCTCCGCCACATGTTCTGACTGATTAGCTTTATCATTTTCAAGGCCGAGGTTAGCAAAGTCACGCAATCCTTTAACAAAACTTGGAGTCTTCGCAGCAGATGAGAAGCCTGAAGTTGATCGAGTTCTTTCCTGATTCAGCTTAAAACCATCGTCATGTAAGTCTGGGCTCGATAAGGACTGGTGCCCAGTTATCGTTGACATACAGTTGTTGCAAACGTGAATGTGACGCGCATGCGCTTCTGATATCTCCGCTGGTTTGGTAAACATACCAGCGGCTAAAGCTTGAAAAGTGCGCAGAACAGCAATATCACGTTTAGACACTTCCGTGAGTACTTGAAAAGCGCAGCAGACATCCATCCTACAAAGATACAAGAGAGACCTTGGTAAGAGGCAAATACAACATACACATGCACATGTACACGCTAGGATAACGCTAACTGCCTCATACATTGCAACATTTATTTTAAACAACAACAAACATATGAAACATATGTATGAACTGCGGTTATGAAACGTATATGTGCACGATCCTTCGCAGTAAAGCACTATTTGAGCAATAGTGAAAATCAAACCTGAAAAAAATTTCAGGCCTGTACGGGACTCGAACCACTGACCTCTGCGATACTAGTGCAGCGCTCTACCAATTGAGCTAACAAGCCAACTGGGAGCAGGCCATCAAATTAATTCGAATTAATTGAAATTTTTTTCAGGTCTGATTTTCACTATTGCTCAAATAGTGCTTTACTGCGAAGGATCGTGCACATAAACATTTATTTTGTCAAGTAGGAAGACCATACCACCTTGGTTTGGTTACTAGGGCCGAACCGGAAAAAAACCAAACAATTTAACCCCCGTGAAGCAGCCTTAGTCTAACACTGAAAAAAAAAAGCGCAACATAACAATGTCAAAAATAAGGGAGTCCAAGACAAGAACTGCATATTATACCTCTTGGAAAGAAATCCCCTGGGATAGTAGAAACTAGTGTGTTCTTCAATATTTGTGACAATGATTTTTTTAAACAGGGGTTGTACCCTGAATCTGACTGTATAAGTGCGCCTAACATACCATAACTCTGTATTCAGGCCTGTTCCACACATGCTCAGTCCCTCTAACGCCTGTCTCAATCCAGTACCTCTATGCATGATGCTCCTCCATATATCTAGAGCATGCCAGAGGGTTGGTGACAAGTCATGAATACTACTAACTGTTGCTGGGCTGTGAGGGGGGCTCACAGACACAACCTTGTGGAAACCCTGCAAAATCAGACAGAGTTGAATAATGAAATGCTACGTCAGCGGGTATGCGGTCAAGAACGCGGGCTCAAGTGTCCTAGGTCTAAAATTTAGCGAAATTAGCGGAAAATAATAAGGGCTGACCTTTAAAACTGAGGAACTCTGTTTTCGTCGAAGGCACTTTACTATATCCAAAGATTTAAAGGAGAAAATTAATTTTTGAAAATTTTTAGGGGGTGTACCAAATTTTTGGAGGTTGTTCTGTAAAAGAAAAGCGGCAAGGAAAACGATGCCTCGAAGCAACAGAATAGGAAATCAACCATGCGAACGACTCAAAATCCGTGTTTCCGCGGCAAAACCTGGCGCATGCGTATACGTTATTCAGCTCTGTTGCAAAATCATACACAGCACAACAAATTAAACATACTTATCATAGTTGTAACTACTACACACACCCTGATGGTGGCCTGTTGAAGAAGATGACGTGGACTCTGGAATGTGCTTTCTTGTTTTTTAAAGGTGATGTTGTTTTTCAACACTCACTAATCGAGTTAATTATGGTAGAGATGTTATAAATGAATACATAAGACTTACACAGCTTTTGCCGTTTTCAAGGAAATGTGAGAAAGTTATCTAAAAGAATTGCATTTACTTGATCAAGGAGCTTCTCCTTAATAGAGCCTTTTATCATAGATGCATAGCAGAGAGAAAAGTCTTCATGGAATTTTTGGGGACTTCAAGGAAATAATCTTTGTTTACTTTCTATTCAATTTATGCATTAAACACAAACTAAACTGCAGTCCATGTCAGTCCATAGTCCAGTCCATAGTCCAGTTCATTTTCCAGTCTAGAATACTGTCCCAAGTCCAGTCCTGCTTTTCCCTCCCAGAATTGTATCAATCTATTCTGCTCCAACAAGCCATGCTATCATCAAGAAATATCTAAGAGGTAAAAAACTTTGGACTTGTACCAGATCTCCATTGCCCTGTTCTTCTTCCTCTTCCTCCAATAACAAAGTTAACCCAACTCTCCCTCCTTCAGTCGTGTTCCCTACAGGTGCTGCTGTTACCCCTTGTTTGTCCTGGTTTGTGGTCTCTGTCTTGTGTGTAGCCCCTGTGTCTGGTAAAGTCTCCACAACTAAAGATTCTGCTTGCTTAGGCTCCTCACAACCAGTGCAAATAAGATGGCCCTGAAAAAAGCAAGAGAACTATCTTCAGAAAAAGACAACAGGTAGAGACCTAGATAACTATTTCAACAGCTCGTTATGTTTTTCTCCCCTCATCATAATGGACATCTCCCATTAAAATATTTGTCTGGAATTTGATCAACTTATATTATAAGGGTAACAATATCATGGGGCAGCTTGCTTGTTTTGGGAGTAAAATATTTCACAGACCACAGATGTTTTAAAGTTTGCAATGTCCATAACCATTTTGAGTTCACTTGCTTAGTAAACAATGAAAGTATTTGTAAGGTATGTGTGCATTTATCTTAACTACCCCCATTTATTTGCTTTTACTACTGATGTCATTTTTTCAGTAGAAATAACCTTCGTGAAGGCTAACTGTTTACACATATGACTTGTCTTAAATGAAATAAATGTAACTCCACGTGAACAGCAAATGCTAAACAATCTAATTTACCATATTTGTCTTCAATATATTTTTTGTTACTTTCCTTACTTATTGTGCATCTGATGCACACATAATTATAAGTAAGAGTATACACGGTATGTGTGTCCCTTAAATGTTACTTGTTCCACCATTTCTTTATTAATTTCCTGAAAAAAAAAAAAAAAAAAAAAAACTCCCACTCACCACTTCTTGTATGTACCTGACAGCAAGCAAAACACCAGGAAATGATTTGTAAGCTGCTTCATGTTCCTCTGGAAACCCTGAATAGTCACAGTACGTGGTTCATTTAACTCTTAACTCCCAACAATGATCAAGATAGAATTTGTCCTTACAATATCAATACAATATCAGACAGGGAATAAGAATAAAGAAAAAATATCAACAATGGGATTTTTAGTTGATCTACTACCAAATTCTCTGAACTAATATCATCATAATAAGAATTGTGCAACAGACAGTAAGAAGAATTATGAAACTAAATGAAATCTTGGCAGTGAAAGGGTAAGGAGATATTCATATATCTTATTAACCAAGTGCGAGGGCCGTACTGGGAGAATATTGGCCCGAGGTCTTGACAGTATGGACCGAGTGCAGCGAGGTCCGTACAAAAAAGACCGAGGGCCAATATTCTTCCAGTACGGTCCCGAGCAAGCTTGGTTAATAAGAGATTTATTATACAACTGGAGTTCAAAGGGACACAAGCGCCGTATCATTCGGGACCATTCGGGACAGTGCCCGGTCCAATACTGAGAGAATATTGACCGGCAATAGAGCATTTTGATTGGTTGATTTTAGTTATTGGCCCTCTGACTGCCTGAGTCGTGTAATAAAACTGATTAATCAATAGCACAGCTATGTTGATCTGGTTTGAGTGGAGACAGAGCGCTATTCAAAATTGGCTTAAAGGAATCCACTACCTGAGAGGTATTGGAGTAAGGAACACTTTTCATCCTGGTATTCCTGTAGAGAAACACACATGTCATAAAATCAATCTGTAGATCTAATCTAAACAATTTTAAGTTATAAAATAATGCAGCTATGGTATTGGTATTAACTGATATACAGGGCCCAAAGAATTGAAAAAAGTAATATTATTAAATGCAAAATACAGAAATGTCCAAACTGTCCTTGAAGAGATATTTCTAAAAATGGCCAAACTGTCTTGATAAAAAAGACTGACAAAGTACCTTGAGATCTTGTGTCATGTTGTGATAATACAATCTTGAAAAAGCCAGATGACCCATCTGAAACAACAGGACTTAAAGTTAAATAAATGTGCAGCCAGGTATCTGCTTACAGCCAGCCTGGAGAACAAGACATATAACCTTAATACACACCCTGATGAGTTTTAACTCAGCTGTTCTCAAGCATGACTGAGTTATTCCACACTTTCTCAACCAATGAAGACAACTTTTTGCAAGATAAAACAAGCTGAAAAAAGAAAAGTGAACAAACATGCAAGTTATTTTTGATTGACACCACAGGATTTTTTTAAATTCACAATGCTGGAATACTTAAAATGCCATTTAGTGCTTTAGCTGTGGAATGATGCTCATTAACCAAAAAATGGTCATTGTTTTGATGAATATTAACTTTAAATATAATTGGAATTTGTTAATTGGAACTTGTGGCACAAAATGCACTGATTATTTCACATATGGGAAAGCAACATTGATAATATTTCACTGATTCTTTATTAGATTCTATGGGGATTTATAATCAGAGTTAAATTTTTACAGCAAAAATCAATACTGGAACCTGTTAATCACAAGACCTATTACATACCTAGGAACCTGATCTGCAGCTGGTGGGGCATGACCAAGAGAGGTGATCAGCAATTCTAGAGATTCTGTAATGAGATGTGAGCAACATACGAATCAGTCCTGCTTAATGAATGAGTGACCAGCTGTTGGAGTGTATCAGATCTAACCTTCTTGTACTTGTCTGTTTGTACATTGAGCCAGTAATCCCAATTCTGTCCATGATTTAGCTAGATCAACATGGTCTCCTTGCCCCCCGGCTATGATACCAGCTCTTCTCTACAAGTGTGACAAGAAACAGTAGTTTATTTACTATCATTTAGACAAAGCAGTCAGAGGTACTTCAATGACCCATAGCTATCAGGTTTAAGAAAATGAGTCCTTTTATAACTACTGTATAGTATTTCTCATCTTTCACCAATTTAAATTTGTAAGCCAAAGACTGTGATCAAAATTACATTCAACATCCTCTCTCACTGCTAATATGCTAATTCCTCTATCCTCTGATATCTTAGTTTTCTTTTGAAGAAAATGTGTACCATCTCTGCTTGGTATAAGTGTGTGACACTAGGAGAAGGCAAACCATTTACGTTGCTTCTTTCTAGATGCTGTGCAATTTCAGGGTTAATGCATGCCATTTTGGGCTGGCTGACCACTTGCCTCAATTTCATGCTTCTATCTAGAAGCCATTGATTATTTATTTCCTGCTATTCACACATTGGAAAGAAAAAATACACAAGAACAGCCAAAGCCAGGGGCTTAAATGGCCCAAGGTCAGCAAAAAAGATGTGAAGAATTTACTGGAGTAGAAGAAAGCTTTAACTAAAATAATTACAATACAATTAAACCAAGGAAGAAAAATTCAGTCAAAAAAAACTTACGATTAAGATACAATTCTTGGCAATTAGTTTAAATATTCAAATGACTAATTATAATAAATTCCTTTAAACCACAAACAAATACAAACAAATACACCTAATATAGTCCCATAAGGTATATAAATTGTGCATAGGCTAATTAACTACTCAGAGAAAAATACAGTCTTAAGTTTTTTTTAACAGTTGCTTACCGTGAGACCATTGCGCAGAGATAATGGAATGAGATGTGCATTGAACCAGAACTGTGATTGAAACTACTGCACCATTCAGTGTTCATAAGTTTAATTTTAAAGTGGATTTTGTTGCGCTGAGACAAAAATATCCATTCTTGAGCTAGATTGAATGCACATTTTTAATCCATGGTTTTTAAAAAGTATTCCATTTTGAACTCATTTGCTTTATCTTTTTAATTGTGATATCTACCTTGACTCGTGATATCATTTTGAGGGCAAATCCTTCAAGTTCTTTTCTGTCTTCTTCATTACTATCATTGAACTGAAAAACAAGAAAACAAGTTATCTTTCAAGTAACACTTGGTATTATCAAGCAGCAGAACTACCAAGTATCTCATTTGAACTAGGGCTCTGGTGCTTGTTGATAAAAGGCTGATAGTTTCGAAAGAAACTGTTTGGGGCTGCGTCGGTGGGAGTAACCAAATAATTTGGATATATCAACAAAGTTGAAATGGTAAATTAGCCACCGTAATGATTACAAAAGCTGACGTTTTGAGTGTTAGCCCTTCGTCGGAGCGAATAGAGGAATTGTGGGTTGTGTGTGCTTTTCCTCTATTCGCTCCGACGAAGGGCTAACGCTCGAAACGTCAGTTTTTGTAATCATTACGGTGGCTAATTTACCATTTCAACTTTGTTGATATATCCAAATTATTCTGGTGCTTGTTGTTGAGTGTGATTTGTACATGAACACTTGGTGTTGCAGTCATAGGAAATATTTTTCTCTGTATTGTTTTCATTCTTGGTTATCACTGTAACTTCTTATGTCAGTGAGGTATTGAGAGTTTAAGTTTAATCTATGATGCACATAACTTGCGTTATCAGTAATTGTTTTTCAATTAAGGTTTTACCAATAAGTTACCTTGGCAATAAAATCCTCTGTCACTTCATAGGGCAACCTTCTGTTGATAAAAAATTGTGTGATTTGTTTAGTTTGTAAATTAAGTTAAGTACATGTAATAATCAGTTTTATTAACGGAAAATACCATAACACCACAGGCAGCCCAAATATTCTATATGTGAGGTGTGGAGACCTAACTAGGAACAGTAATTTTAAAACTATTTTCAAATTCCTTGTAAGGAAGTTTGCCATGTGTCCATAAACAATCCAACTAAACGTTTGAAGTCATTTCCTCACCTCGTCCTAGAGAACGTACGTGGTGGTTTAGTGGCAAGTGATTTCTTAGCAAGTCTGTCCTCCAAAGTCAGACGTTGAGTGTGTGAGATAATGCCAAATTTGTGGACAACTGGTACACGTTCAACTGGCATTTTCTTTTTATCAGTCTGTTGTTTCAAAATTACAATCTCTCTTTGAAGTATTTTCAGTAGCCAAAATAGCGTTGGAAGAGATATTAGGCTGTAATTCTTTCCACAATATGTCTGTTTTGAGTGTCATTCTTGGCCATTGCCTCTTTTATGTCCCTCGCATGTTGCCGAGGTAACCACAAGTAAGGCTCTGGCGATAATGCCAGGAGTGGGATTGGTAATTACTCGTGCCAGTCCACTCAGGTACGTTTTCAAAATGGCGGTGTCTTAATGTTGTACTTATTCATGGCGAAGACGATGTTGATCTTCCAGTAGATTACCTGGGAGATATGGATGTGATGAAACCTACGCTCATATATATTGGAGGACGATGCTACCGAAAAATGCCGTTTGAGCAGAAAATCGAACATAATTCGGACCGTGTTCCAAAGCAGCATGAGAGTATGAAAATTGAACCAATTAGAAAATTGTTAGAGGAAGCTTCATTATTAAGCTTTTTCTGCCATTATTCTCACCCTCTTGATATCTCGTTCTCATGATTCTTAAGGTCCTTCAGAACAGTTGGATTGGGAAAATGACGAAGCTTGTGATGTGAGTGAATCTATTGAAAAGACAGAGCGGGGGTATAGGTTATCTGTGGAAATACCAAGCCCTTTATTTAAATTTATCCTGGGAAGAAGGGCTGAAACAAAAAAGAAAATTGAAAAAGAAACCAACACTCAAGTAACGGTTCCAAGACAGGGAGAAGAGGGAGATATTGGTGAGTTCCAAACAGGCCTCAGGAATAATGCTGACAATCATTGCCTCAGAATGTGATTCTTTTATTCATTATTATTGTTTGTGTCATACAAGTGAATTCCTAAGATTGGCCAAAGCCAGAGGCTTAAATGGCTTATGGTCAGAGACTAAGACTAACTTTTCAAAGAACAGTAGACTAATCTAAGGTATTCTAATCTAATCTAATCTAATCTAATCAAATCTAGGTAATAAACAACAATCTAGTATAGAAGTGAAACTTTTAAAACACAGGAAGTGAGAGCTCTTCTCTTTCTTGACTTTACATTTATACTTCATATTTTCCCCAACCAAAGTTAAGTGATGTGTTGTCATCAACTATTGATGATTTTTTAACTTCTTTTGATAACTTTGCTAAGAGTCTTGTTCTTATTTCATTCTGTATTTTTTATGTCTCTTTATAGTGATAATTGGTTCCCACAGGAGTGGTGTTGTGGGAGCTAGAAGCCGGATAGAGGTGATTGCTGAAACTTCCAGGCAAAAGATTCCTTTCACGCATTTTTTGTGTTTTCCTTTGTACAACAGTGACTTGGCAAGGAAGATGGATGAATTTAAGGTTAAAGTGCTCGAAGATTGTTTTGAGGTAATCATCATCTAGCTCGCTAAATAATTGGTTATAGTGTTGATGAAACTATAAAGAATTTGTTTTTCTTTGATTCTGTACTGAATATATTTTTTGAAAAACCTGACTTATAATACAAAAAGGCAATTCTTTTGATGATTCATCATGACACAGAGGTAATAACTAATGCTAGAATATAATTATGGATAATGTTGCACTCTGCAGTGTCGAGGGATTAATGCCAGCATATTTCAGCTGCCAACGAAGATTCATTTAACTGTTGGTATACTGACCTTACTGAGTGACAAAGAAGTGGTAAGGATTCTTAACCTTTGAATTCAACATTTTGATAACCTTTCTTAGTTAAGATGGATCAACATGTGATAAGTAAGAAGGAGAAACCAGCGGACTATAGCTAGCACTTTTGTCTTTCAATCTTTGTCTTTGTTAAGCTGTTGGGATCAAGTTTCCTCTCTCTCAATGGGAAGTTCTCTAGGTTTATGTGGTACTCATTTTTTGACTCAGATGACTGAATATTCTAGTGGTGTATTTTCTCTACATATTTCTCATTATAACTTTACTTCAAAGTTGGATCCAGGATTCAAACTATGTTTCAATATTTCTCCTAAAAATATACTTCAATTCATGTATTTCTGGTGATATTACAATAATAAAATTTTTTACTTTATTTGTAGAAAAATGCAGTAGACTTGTTGTCACAGTGCTACCAAGACCTTGTTAGGTAACTAACAAACTTTCCTTGTGTCCTCTCAACATCCCACAAGGGTTATTACACTGGGAAACCAATAAAAAATGTATAAAGGCTGATAGTTTCGAAAGAAACTGTTTGGGGCTGCGTCGGTGGGGGTAACAAAATAACTTGGATATATCAACAAAGTTGAAATGGTAAACTGGCCACCGTAATGATTACAAAAGCTGTCCTTTCGAGCGTTTCGAGCGACGTTTCACTCCGACAAAGGGCTAACGTTCGAAACGTCAGCTTTTGTAATCGTTACGGTGGCCAATTTACCATTTCAACTTTGTTGATATATCCAATAAAAAATGTAGTCTACATCTACAACTGTACTGGTTGGTGGCCCCTTGTTATCTATTGTTGGCTGTCATCCTAAGTAGAGGTGTAAACGAACGTGAAGAACAGAAAAAAAAAAGCAACAAGTTAAATAATTTTTTGGCAGAGTTCATATCAGCTGTGTTGTTAATGTTAAGATCAGTCTCACCAGCATCTCAAAGAATTTATTTTATTTCTGATGAACTTTAACAATGTGTGCACAAAGATTGAACATTAAAGATTAAAGCTGGAGATACTTTTGAATCTAAATATGTTAGATAAACAATTTGCTGTTATTTGTAGCAAGTGGCTTCACAATGAGCCAGTAGTGGTTGAACTCAAAGGTGTGGAGTGCATGAATGATGATCCATCTGAAGTAGATATCTTGTATGCTAAAGTGCTTGTAAAAGACAACTCTGACAGGTACGTGAAAGGATCAGCAAACCTAGCTCACAGAATATTTAATCTTTTGACAACTAAGCACCTGACATAACTATCATTGGATTTTGATTAGAATTGTACTAAACTTTCCATACTATTGCTGTACAATCTTGCCATTCTACAAGATTATGATTGACTTATTTATGTGCTGTTAGCCAGATGTAAAAGTGAAAAAGATGGACCATTGATTTTTTTCAGCTTTGGAAGTTAATTTTGTGCTCTGGTCCTATTCTAACTACTAATATCAATCTCAATTTTGTCTCGTTAATTGTTGAATATCTTACTTACCAAAAACATTACGGTTGCCTTAAAGTGCCTATGAAGTAAAAATTTTTTTTGCCCTGTTTGTTTGCTTATGTCTTGATGAACACAGCTAAGCGATTTTGACCGACCAAAAGAACAATCTTATATTATTTTTTGAAACTCAAAGTTTGGATTTTGCAATCTGAAATGGGTCCATTTTGCGTGTGGTCAAATCTCATCTTACAAAGGAAGTGACGTAGTTGGTGGTTCTGAAGACGACAAAAAAAAGCTTAAACAAAGCGCCAGAACCAACAACTACGTCATCAGAGCCAAACTCGTTCCCAGTTTCCGGAGACACCGATAACGTCTAATTTAGGGACTACGAGCCACCAAAAAGCCGATTTAAATTTCTTTTCTTGAAATTTCTTTTGTCATTCCTTAATAAGGACATAATAAGCTACAAAATTATGCAAAAAAATTTTTACTTCATAGGCACTTTAAGATTCAATTGTGTCATTTTCATTATTTTTAAACCAGAATCACTCTGCATGTCTAATGAAGTTAGAAATCTATCAGAGTAAAAGAGCTCAAAAGTGAACTGCTTCGTTCATTTGGTATTTTTTAATAAGATTTTATGAGCTTCTGCCATCAGGGCTCTACAATTAATGTTTTTTCCCTTTTTTTTCTTTTGCTTTACTTAAGGCTCCAGCTGTTGGCTAACGCGTTAGTTGATACGTTCGTATCTGCCGGTTTGATGAAACGTGAATACGATCGCGTCAAGTTACACGCCACTGTAATGAACACTAAACAGCGTAATGATCCCGGTGGAGAAGAAACATTTACCAAAAAGAGCAGAGGCGATGCTGCGCCAAGATTTAAAAAGAGAACATCGTTTGACTCAAGAAAAGTCATTAAAGTAGGGCGTCAAGTGCTCTCTAAATCTCGATATTTATTTTGTACGAAGCAGATACATTCATGTTTGCTGTTCTTAAGGTTATTTTTCAAGAGTTGTCTCGTTGATTTGTTACCAGTCTCTCTTTGGCACTCCTAAGTGTCAAAGTGAAAGCCACGGAAGGACGAAAGTTATTGTTTTGACCCTTCCGCTTATTTGATGTAGTTCTGATCTTCTCAATTTTCCTTTTTTTTTTCAGTCATTTGAGGACTTCAGTTTTGGTGAATATCACTTGGACATGATTCATCTTTCAATAACGGGTGTCTTTGATTCCCAAGGACACTATGATTGTGCGACTTCTGTTCCTTTACCGTAAAATTCTGTAAGACAAGAAATGTTGTTTTCTCTTCGATTTCATCGGTTAAGTGTTTTGGTAACATTGACGTGAAAATAAAAAAGGTTAGAGAGGCCCGACGTGAATTTTTTTTAGCAGAATATGCTGTCATGTGTATAATGCCGAAGCTCACTATAACATGCAGTTCCCAAGGAATGTAGTTAACGAATCTGTGTAGTGAAAGTATTTATATTAACTCTCTTAAACCTAGCCAAACGACACGAAAAAAGCAAAGATTCTGACAAAATGCAGGGTCAAAATACTGGACAAGTGCAAAAAACGTGCTTCCAGATTTTTAGTTCTCCATGTAGAAATAACTGTGACTATTTTGCCCAAAGAAACATAGGCCTACAGACTAGAGTTATCGTGGCGAACAGGTGTGGATAGAAAATACTAGCATCGTGGCATCATGACTGTAGACTGCCGACTGGTTTTAATAATTTGATGTCGAGATTTGCTTCTCGTTGTAGAGATCCCAAGTGGTGTGTCAAAAGAAAGCTGTTAGTAGAGCAGTTCAAATTTTAAGCATTCCTTACACTGTGGACTCTGATTTTGTAAAGGAGAGATAACATACGTTTTCCCAAATACTGCATTAATTCATTTCGAGGTAAGTGATAACTGCCACCGCTGATTCCGATGACATCACTAACACTTATCTCATAAACCACTTTCGTGAGAAACCCGAGATAGATATTTAGTGTTTATTTGATCCCGTCATTATTACCAAATACGTCATTACGTGAGTGTCACTCACTCACTCATTGACTTCACACGATCGAATTACTTTAAAGCTGCGCTCAAAAGGATGCCCTCCATCAACATTTGTTTGTAAAATAATGCTTTGCATGAAGGTGATTTCCAACAAGGTTTTAATTATATTTGGTGAAATTCTGAATTTAAATTCCCGAAATTTCATTACTCAAGCTCTTCCAGTAGGGAATTTTCAATCCTAATCGTTTGAACAAAGTGACTTCAGAACGTATTTTTCCGTTGAATAAAGGCTGATAGTTTCTAAAGAAACTGTTTGGGGCTGCGTCGGTGGGGGTAACGAAATAATTTGGATATATCAACAAAGTTGAAATGGTAAATTGGCCACCGTAACGATTTCAAAAGCTGACGTTTCGAGCGTTAGCCCTTCGTCGGAGCGAATAGAGGAATTGTGGGTTGGGTGTGCTTTTAAAAGGAGCATGTGGAGGGTTGAAAAGTTCGATCAGACTTATCACTGCGCCATCATTTTTAGTTGAGAGGCGAAAGGTACAAAGGTATAAAACTATATTCCATAACGTAGCTCCATTTTCTGCCTTTAAAAGCACACACAACCCACAATTCCCCTATTCGCTCCGACGAAGGTATTTTTCCGTTGCCAGGGTCCGCCACTTAACTGGCCCGAAGCTTTGATTCTCAGTTTGAGGAATAGTTGTGCAAGTGTTAAATATCGATACCTCGATCTAGAATCTCAGGTATGGCTAACCAGATTCAGTTTTGCAGGACTGATAATCACCGGAACTTTCGAAAAAATGGCATCAGGAAACAGATATGTGACTAGATAATTTGTTTAAGTAAATCGCAGCCAGAGGGTGAATTAGCTGTATATAATATAGTTGTTAAAACTATGCTTTATCACAAGACTTAAATATTTCTTAAAAGGTCATAATGTTTTCGATTCAAGGAAAAATCACGACTATAAAAATAGGAAATAAAATTGAAAAATAATAATAATGAAAAAGAAGGAACAGATGGTTGGCAACCGCAAGACTTGATAACACCCACCATAAATAATTTTACTCGCCACAATTCCCGAAAATAAGTCTTCCTTCTTAATTGCAAAAATAAATTTTGAATTTTTATTAAAAATTTAAGTGAACACATTGGTTTTTGCCGCTCAAACAACGACTTGAAAGCATCTTTTGAATGGATTCTTAGCACTACACTTTGATTCAGCCGCTGGAATTGTTGCACGCATATTGTTTTTCTTTTCTTTTAATATTCAATTGCCTTTTAAAAGGAGAAATTGTTACAAAGTGTTGCACCTGTTATTATTTTTTTTTTTACCTACTGTTGAACTCACCAATGCGTGGGACTCAGCTCACACCTTTTCTATAATACGAGCGGCAGGTAGCAGGATATAAAACCACGCTCAACATAATTCCACACTATTGTTTGAACTGACTTCAGTCGGCGGCCAGCGGGGACCAAACAACAAGTCAAGGAGCTCGTTGTCTGATTTAAAAAACAAGGAGACCTTAAGATACAGAGTAATAGGTCTTCAGAGAGTCAGCCGGATTACAAAGATGTCAAAAAATCGCATCCTTCTCTGGACAGCCCCACGGTGCGTCTCAACAGCGTTTGAGAGATCGATCATGAATCTTAAGAACTCAAAAATTTTTCACGAGCCGTATTCACAAGCGTTCTACTTCGGTCCAGAAAAGCAAAGTGCCAGATATGCAGCTCAAGAAACAAAGCAACAAGCGACCTACCGTTTGATCAGCAAAATGCTCCAAAAGGAGTACGATGGTAGAGATTTCGTCTTCTCCAAGGAAATGGCCTACTGCGTGGAAAATAAAATGCACATTTTTGTTGAAGAAGGTTTCAAGAACTTTCAACATTCATTCCTCATTCGTCACCCTCTTAAAGCTGTCTATTCCTTATACAGAGCCTCAACAAATCCGAAACTCACGGGATGGGATTACTTTGATCCCGCAGAGGCAGGGTTTCGTCAAATGCTCGAGTTGTACGAATTTGTCGACAGAAATATCCACAGCAATCCCATTGTCGTAGACGCAGACGATCTCTTGGATTATCCCGATGGAATTTTACAGAGTTATTGTGAAGCAGTTGGTTTGGAGTATGAAGAGACAATGACATCATGGGAACCAGGTCCTGTGCCTGAATGGGACGTTTGGGCAGGGTGGCACGAAGACGCTTTGAAAAGTACTGGGTTTAAACCAAGAGCCAAGAAGAACAGGCCTCAGACATCCGCTGCCTTTGATTTGGAAGAGCTTCCTCCTCAGGTGGCTTCTGTTGTAGAAGAGTGTATGCCGTATTACGAAACACTGGCAGCTAAAAAGATCTCACCAAAAAACACTGAACAATACTAATAAGAAGTCTGACTTACCTCACTGTAAAGAATATATAGTATGATATACAATATATAAATGTAGAATATATAATTTCACTTTTTATATATTTTCTTCAGATAATTCTTTCACAGAAGGAAGGGATTAGAGGGGGGGTCGCAATTAAGTGAAGCAAGATATTTCTTCTTAATGTCGAAGAATTCCATTATGGAGAACTTCGATCTGTCTCATACATTCTTGGTGACTTGCATTTATGATCACATCAGCGACAATCTTACTCGAACGTTTCACAAACAATGAACCTGCTTGCGATGTTAAGCTATCATTGATCGTTGCTGTTAATGACCTTTGTTAGATTGAATTGTTGTAAATAAAACCATTTAAGTCACTGGAAATAAAAATAAACAAAGATACATCTTAGGTACAAAGCACGCTAGAGGGAATTGATAAAAATTAATGAACGGTTAGGCCCACTCCCACCCCTTCCCCCCATAGGTATGGTAAGAGCCCCTCCCCGTCTTACCCCTCCCAAGAGACGACTTTCTCTTCTAGACTTACTCGAAGCTTAGGCGCGGCTTTGACTGACTGAGGAAGAACCAAATAATCGATGAAAGTGAAAACTGTGATTCGAGCTTCATTTACCTACGTAGCCTATCGGAATGTTGGCTTCGCAAAGTCTTTTAAAATAAACACGTCTAGAAGCAGTCATTGACAACTTTTTTTACAGAATTCATGTCCTCACAAATTTTGTCCAAAAAATCTCGGCTTATTAGAATGCGTTAACGTTTCAAGTAGAAGAAAGCTCGCATAATTATTCAGTTTCGCTAGGAGACAGGTACAACAAAAGTAACGAGAAATCACTGTCACTTGCTTTAATGATTTCTTTGAACATTAAGATCTTCTTCTAAGTTTAACTTAGGTTAAGCTCCTGAAATAACCAATACAGTAATAATATTATCACGTTTCTTCTAAAACTAACAATATTGTGGGCAGTAAATGTGCCGTGCTACAAAGCCTCTTAGGCCTCAAGTCTTGCAAGAGTGAGTTTACGTTTTTTATCTGATAATGTTGACACCTTTTGAGGCTAAAATAATTCTTGCATCTTTCCACTTCCCTTCATATTTTGCCCGGGTGCGAGGCTTTAAGCTTGTAAATTTAACTGTAGGACGGACCTAGTTAACGTTGTATGAAAAATTTTAGAGGACCGAGAAACAAGACATTACTGCGTTCCGTCTACATAAGCTGATACAACTACCATGCAAAAGTTTTGAGAAAAAACACTAGCTTTATTTTCAACTTATCATATTTTGTATTTAGCCTCGCACCCAAGCCCTAACTGCAGCCACGAAAGCGAAGGGCCCCGGATCGAGAATAAACTTCATATACTGTACAATATTATCTCCATCAGTACTGTAATTCTGGTGTTTAGGTTCTATACACTATTTTCCTATGATTAACGTTAATATTAATAAAACTCTTCAGGAACTTTTTACGTGACTTAAGGGTTACTGCGCCTCTTTTTTCCTTCCACCTGCCGAATTAGATTACATCCACGTACTATGATGGAAGCCATGTCGTATTTCAGTATTCCGAGAATCGCGTTGTAAGATACCAGTTTACATACCTTGCTAAGTTCTGCAACACAACTGTCGTCACCGTCCTAAAATAAAGCCAATCAAAGGTAGAACTGAGGGCTCTTCGATTGTTTCAAACTGAAAAACGGATTTTAAGTTTAAAAGTACAGTTGCATGGTGCTGATGAAAAAAATAATTTCCTGAACGATCTCTACAAACGACTTCTACACATCGGCTCCTACTTGTTAAAGTGATCAAGAAAAGTAAAACTATCGGATTACGGAAAGAGAAAAATCAAATCAAAAATAAAATATCTGATTATCAGGTAATTTTAAATTCCACTGAGCACGCAAATTTAACCGTGCATTATTGATGACGACTTACTTTCTCTGAAGGAATGAATTCGAGATTTTTGACATGTTGTCGGCCATAAAAGCATCCAAACAAACAGAAAAATAGTCAGATAAAATCCAATAAAAACAGTTTCAACGATAGTAAGATAATTCGCGGCCAAAATGACGGTAATATATCAAGGGCGCATTATCCAGTACTTTGGGTTTCCAAAATAAAACCGGTCATCTCGTCTTTTTAATTTTCTGTAAGTGACATAGTTCATTGATGTGGTAAGTCGTTCACTCTCTGATATTTTGTGTCTTGTACCTTGAAAAATTGGATTATTATTACTGTGATAGTGCGCCTTTGCGTTTTCCGCCG
>NC_142525.1:30840716-30920716 GCF_964205215.1 Stylophora pistillata
TTTGAGGGTTATGAATGCTTCTTTGTTAGCTGTCTTGTCTACTCTATCGCTCAATGGTAACTGCCTTCAATCCTCAGTCGTTTATCAAGCCACCGTCACACGGAACGACAACAACACCTCTGAAACATACATCGGACTCACAGAAACCGACTTCAAAACAAGACACAGAAATCACACCGCATCATTCCGCCACGCCAAGCACAAAAACTCTACCGAACTTAGCAAACACATCTGGACACTCAAGAACGACAACATTGACTATTCTATCTCATGGCGCATCTTATCATCTAACTCTCCCTACAACAGCTCCAATAAAAGATGCAACCTCTGCCTAAAAGAAAAATTCCTGATAATTTACCGACCCGACCTCTCATCACTAAATAAGCGTAACGAACTCGTATCTTCATGCCGACACAGAAACAAAGCGTTGCTACGCAACAACTGAACTTTAAAGTTTTTAAGTTTACCGCGCATTATGCAAATTTTCTTAGTATATAAACGATAGTCACATGAATATTCTTTCATTAAACCCCTGAAGAGTGAAGCGATTCACGAAACAGGCTTGTCGGGAAATGTAGTTACGTCCTTTTTTCCTCTCGTAATATATATATATATATATATATATATATATATATATAACTAACTGCAGACAGTACTGTTTCGGCCTTCTGGGCCTCATCAGTGCAGTGTATATATATATATATATACATGGCGTTTGATAATGGGCTAAGAAGGAAATGACCTGTGTGATAGACCCTGGCGCCATTTGTCTGGCTTGTGGTGAATGGTGGTCCTATGAAATGTTTATTTTTATCAGTAATTACACCGTCTTCACAGAAAATGAATTTTACTTCGTTCACCCGCTTCAGGTTTGGATATCGCTTTTTCACTTTGTGCAAGAAAACCCAAGTAAATGGATCTATCTAGTCAAGGCCATCCATTCCCTTGAGGTTTTAACGAGCGGGTGAAAAAAACAAACATCCGTTTTGGTTTGAAAATAAGAGAAGGAAGCCCACGCTGGACACCCCTTTAATGGTAAAGGTAACGAATCTGATCCAACCGACGCGTCGGCCGACACACTACCGACACACCACCGATGCTGTACAAACAGCCGCTGTCGAACCTGGCTTTTCGAGCCTGGTTTTTCGAAGGTTCCAACATCCCGCTGAGTACGTGGCTTCATCTAATGTTCCTGTGGGCTATCAAGGCTTCTGGAAGTAACATCGCCAGACTGACTAGCCTTTCAAAGCCTACAGTGATCCGTGCGCTGAGCGACTTACGAACGGTATGTTCGACGAAAATTATGAACGCTGACATGAAGATCGGAGGTGTAGAAAAAACAGTGGAGATCGACGAGTCGAAGTTTGGAGCCAAGCGAAGGTACCAGCGAGGCAGAGTCTTTCTATAAGGTCCGGCCAACGTGTCGGCCGACGCGTCGGTTGGATCAGATTCGTTACCTTACCCCCTTTAATTTAATCCTCACAATTTCAACTCAAAATATACCCGTAAAGACCTATTACATCTTCAAAATTACGGCTCAAACTCTGTGTTTCATATTCTGTTTGAGTTGGAAAAGTTTCACTTTTCGAATCCATGCTATTCTGCTCTACAGCCCACAGCAATCAAGGCAAAGAAGATCCTAACTTGAAGATCCCAACTTCAACCCTTCGGCCTCTAATATTTGATCCAAGTATAAGGCTATTCTTTAACGACATTCACTGCACCTTTTTAGTGAAAGCGTCTCCTTCCAATTCCTGCAAGCTCCCCACCCCCTCCTCTCCAATGCAAAAAAAAAAAAAAAAAAAAAGAAAGAAAGAAAATGAACAATGTTCGCCGGAACTGAAAAGCAGGAAGCGGAAGTTCAAACTGATGAATTCTTGGAACCCGTTTACTCGACGAAGTGGTTCCAAGAAAGCTTGGGGTTCGCTCTAAACAAATAAATAAGGATGGCTCGAAGAGGGTAGGCAAGCAACATTTTTGCGTAAGTGGAAATTGTAAACGACAAGCGTGATGAAAAATAACTACAAAGTTGTCGATGAACAGAGAACATTGAAGGATGCTATCTCTAATCTCAAACGGAAAACAAAACATGATAGCTCACGGTTTATAGCTGTTGATTGTGAAGGAGTTTCTTTAAGTAGACATGGAGCTCTAACAATCATAACAGTCGCAACTGAGGAAGAAGTCTACATATTTGATGTCTACAAATTGGGAAAGTTTATATTCAGTTGTGGACTCAGTCAAATCCTCGAAGACAAGTCATGCACGAAGCTGATGTTTGATTGCCGAGAAGATTCAGATGCTCTCTGGCATCAGTTTAACGTAAGAATGACAGGCATTTTGGATCTTCAACTCCTTGAAATTCTCTACCGTCGTGAAAACGACACAGTTGCTGACAAAGCTACCGACCAGTTCTCCTTTAGTACGAGCTACTCTCATCGTAATCAAAGAACCCATGATCAAGTGGAGAGCGTTTTCGGTTTTCGTCGCTGCCTTGAGCTGTACGTCAGTGATGAAAATTTAATAAGGATGAAGGATAAAGGAAGACTTTTGTTGAAGAGTGACGAAGAAATTTGGAAGAAGAGACCTTTGTCAAACGAGTTAATACAATATTGTATTGTTGATACATTGGCAATGTTCAGCTTGTACGACAAGTTGAAGGGTGTCTTACAAGATGCCGATCAGATTCGCCTACGAATAGCATCCGAGAGATACGCTGATATGATTCGATGTAAAACCAAAAGGTATTTTGACGAATACGAGAAGAATGCACTCCTTCCTCTTTACATCATACCTGATAAAAGACGTGTCTATTTTCCTCGAGCTGATACAGCATGCACCTGCTGTCATAGGTTGTTTCCCAGAGACGAGTTCTGGAGGTCGGAACTTAGACGAAGGGTGCAAAGATGCAGGGTGTGTAAGGAGGTTGCCCGTCGAGTAAGTGTACGGATTAACAGACACAATAGTTGGGCACGGAATTGGAGACATAGGGGCACAGAACAGTATGTCACAGAATCCTTAAAATTTGATCCTACGAAAAGGAAGACTCCTTGTGATTTTGACGCCAAGGAAAGGACAAATCCCAGAGAGTTAGATCCCAGGAAAGAAAACCCTTGGGAATCCTGGCGTTGGATTGTGTTCATGCTAGTTACTGTTATAGCAACATTGTTACTGGTGGCAATTTTTCTAGTCTGAATGTTTTTCATCAGTGACAGACTTACATTGAGGCCCATAATTAAATTAAGTGTCAATTTTGTGAAACTTAACAATCTAATGAATGTCTCTAAGTTAACTTTGGTCTCGGTTTTCAAGATGATTCATGTCCTCTTGTCCAGCCAAACAAAAGTTTAGAATATTTGGTTCACCTTGAATTGACAACATTGTGTTTTATTCAGGTTTATCATTTACCCAAATCCCACTTTTCTTTTGAATTTTTGTACAGCAAATAGTTTGAACCCAGGAGCAGGCAGACAATTGTATAAGTGGTATATAGAGAGACTGAGACAGTTGTACAGTTGACAGCCTTTGAAAGCAAGTCTTTATTTCTCTGATCCATTTGTATACAATTCCCTGATGAAATCCTTTCCCACTTGTGCAAATCTACCTAGCTGTAATGGTTGGCTGTATTTTTTTTAACCATGAAGTCCTGGCCAAAAGATAGTAGAGTTTCTTGGGTTACCACTAGAACTGACCAAAATGATGTTCTTTAAACGCCCCAAGAACTTTCATGTTTTGTTGTGGGATACATGTACACTTGCACAATATGATATAATGTTCAATATTGTCAGACAACTGTGACTGTTCAGACCTTTAGCCAGCCTAACATCCATCTATATGAGAGAACAAGAGTAAATCCTTTTTTTATTTAATGAACTTAGCCTAAATGGTGTGAGATGGGGATTCAGATGAGTGTGTTATGCACAAGGGTTAGGTTACAGTACAAAGAAAAGCCAGTTATGCTTAAAAATGACCTTCCCACTCACTCCCCTCCCAGAACACGAAGGGAAACTAAAACAGAAAGTTATGTATCATAGTCGTCATCCTCATCTTCATGTTTTCGCTTAAGTGGTGTTATCAATGGTTGCTGGGTGCTAGCAACAGTTTCATCCATGCTTGGAAGGGCTGACACTGTAAGCATTGAAGCTGGGTTGCCTGTGCTTTGAGAGGCTTTAGCTGGTACACCTGTGATAGGCTGACTTTTGGTGACAGTTGCTCCTGGTTCACTTTTCACCTAAAGAGAAACACAAACAGAGTTGTGAGATTTTCCTGACATCATCAAATATATCTTACAACTTGACTGATTGGCTTGTTAGTTAATGCCCTGTTTAAGATGAGGGGTGTGAGACAAACAGCCAGAAACAGTGTGCTGGTGGTAGGAAAGCCAATTATGAAGGAATTTTAGCATGAGAAAGGGTATGCTACAAGAACACTAGATTAGATTAGATTTCTATCAAAATTCTTATTTTTTTTATTCATAAGGCTGTCATTTTTACCACCTTTTCTTAACAAGGTGGCAACTGTTAAATCATCAATACTTTTGTGGCAAATGATATTCTGTAGTACAGTACTAGTGTTATTATGTTTTAGTGTCAGGGCAAAAGTTGGTGCCTATGGCACATTTGAGAGTTTTGATGCATATCATTAGCTCATATCAATTTTTTTGAAAAGACAGTTTGAAATGCTATTGCACACAATGTGAGACTGAACAACAACGGTATAATTTAGTTCTTGTGAAAACATTTTCCACCTAAATCAGTATGTGTTACAGGGCAAGCCAACAATATAAAGTGTCCTGACAACATGAAAGTATTGCTGTGTGGTTTAAGGAGATGTTACCTGTATTGCTGGTGCTCCTGTAGTCAGCACTGACTGTTTCTGTACCACAGTGGTCCCTGTTAGTTCCTTTTTTACTGTTACACCAGCTGTGACAGCTGTTGCAGCATTTATCACGGGTCCAGCAGATGTGGCTGTCACTGGGGTAGCAGTTGGCATTTTGACTGTTACAATAGTTGCTGGTGTGGCTTTGATGAGTGTTGATACAGCTGACTGAGAGATTGTTCGAGCCACCACTGGATTGGCACGGACCTGAGCATGCTGCTAACAAAACGAGTAATTTTAAAGGCAATGGTTAGAGCACAAGTTAGGGGTCACAATTGACTTATACTGGTTATCCTGACAGACTCAGGATTGAAAGGTCGTAGTTCAACACCAGACCAGATCATAACATTGTGTTTCTGGGTAAAACACTTTACTCTTACATAATTCCTCTCTCCACCCAGGAGTGTAAATGGGTACTAGCAAACTGCCTAACAAATCTGATGAAATCTTTAACCCTTAGCATCCTAACATCAATATGTCATCTCCATGTTTACTGTTCTATACACATCTTCTCGTATACCGACAAGGAGAATTTGTTTCACAAAGAAGAACTTCTTTAGGTGGTGATAATTTCCTTTATTCTCCTGACCTTAATGTGAGGGTGATCCAGTAATGATATTGTAAGAAGAAATTAGATGCACTTCACTTAGGGGTCTAAAGATGAAAGAGTAATCTTTCATCAAACTTAGCATCCTATCCAATTTGGAGCAAAAAACTTCTAGTTGTTTCATGCTCTACAAACCAGCATAAGCTGCCACAATACAGCCACTAACTTCAGAAGCGGGCTTAACTTATTGAGGGCACATAAGGATCCCTGTTTCTTTGAGACTTTTCTACGGCACCTTTTTTTGTGTCTTGACTTTGTAGTTTGTTGAGGTGAGACAATACCGGTCAGGCGGTAGCCGTAAGCCACTCTTTGTCTGAATCTGTGGTAAAGGGTGTCGATTCTTCTGCCGTGCAATCTCAATAAGAAACTGATGAGAGAAATTACAACAAAACTAAAAAATGTAACTTTTCTTAGAGTAAGCAGTTTGCCTTTGAGAAGAACTTTTCAATGAAATTAGTGCTGAGGACCATAACATCTACGCTAAGAAACTAGCTAAGTGAATTCCTGAACAGTTCCATGGTGACTCTATTCTGAAGTATTGGTCAAGTCAGCAACTCTCAATTGACAACTGCTGACACAATTGAAATGGATTGAAATATTGATGAGGATGAGAATTTATTCATAGCAGACTTAAATATCTAACACATCCCCATTTAAAAATGTACTTCACCATTTTAAAATGTACTTGACATTTCAGGTATCTTAGTTCCTGAATGAGCCAATCAGTTCTCAAATGCATTTTTAATGAGTTCTCTGGGAACTAAGTTCCTGTGTCAACCAATCAGATTTGGTTTGTAATATGGACTTTGCTCTTTAGGAACTTAGTTCCTTACTAAACCAATGACATGGGAGAATACATGACGTGACATTTCTAAATTAAGGTTCGCCTGTTTTACTTATGTCAACACTAAATAGAGCAGACAACAATGTTACACTTTGGAAATGAGTCGAATACACGATGGTCTACACGGCAACGAAAAGGCATCTGATACTACACAATTCTGTAAAAAATGCCACAACGGTTTTGCCGCGCTTTTTACCAGCGCTAATACATATATCTTATTAGTAGTTTTGTTGTGTAGTATCGCTGATTATTATTACAAGTTGTGCCGTAGATTGACGAGCCCGTAGGGCGTGTGAAAATACAAATAACGAGTAGAATTTTTACTCAGCGATACTATACAACAAAACGTCTAATAAGTTATTTATTATCCAACACGCCAAACTGTTACATATATGTTGTTCAGTGCGGGTGAATTTCGCGGATATTTATTTACGGGGAGTGCGTGACAGAAGTATGCGAAGCAGTACCAAACTGGCGCGTTGTTTTGTTGCTGTTTCTATTTTCTTCGATGAAGTAAAGGAAGAAATTTCCTGGACGTCGAGCTGTTCTTCTTCATTTGATTCATCTAGTAAACTTAGAACTATATTTGCCAACCATTCTGACTCTTCGTCGTCGGATGTATGATTCAAACTGGCTGCCGTTTTGTTTACGTCATTTAACTACGAATCCACCGTCATTTAACTACAAATTCTCCGCTTGCGCGATGCGAGAAAATCTGTTTAACCGATACTCTAGAGTACAAATACCGCGTGACATTTGTACTCAACCAATCGTTTCGTAACATTTTCAACGCTGTAGTGTATGTATAAAGGGCAGAAATTTCCTCTCCTACGCTTCAAATGCGTTGTTTATTTTGTTTCGGAAAAGTATTTCGCTACGCTTCAATGATCTCGTCTCGGATTGGTGAAAAAATGACAGGTGTATTCATGCGTGGAAATGAACTTACACTTGCGAAACGAGATGTAATCGGCGTTGAGTTTCTTGTTTTCCTCTTCTCTCTCGTGAGTTAAAAAAATCCATTCCCAAAGAAAAATTAGGCAGATCTTCACCGGCTTATTCGCTTGTTGCCATGTCTAGTTTAACTTTTTTACGGAAGTTTTTCCCGGTTTTTAATGAAAAATGCTGAAGTCACTCGCGCGAAAAAAAATTGTCCCGAGGCATTTGACGTCACCAGCGTGAATCATTGGGAAGCACGCTCGCGCAATTGAGTTTGATTGCACGACTCTTACAAGCTATGTTATAATAAGCAACATAAACCGGTCTAAAATCTTATCGCAAGAGCAACATTGCCGGGGGAGACTGTTTTGACTTGTGTACATCACCATTTCAAAACGTACTTGACATTAAAGGTATCTTAGTTTCAGAATGAGCCATTCAGATCTCAAATACATTTTTCATGAGGTCTTTGGGAACTAAGTTCCTGTGTCAACCAATCATGTTTGGTTTGTAATATCAACTTTGTTCTTTGGGAACTAAGTTCCTCAACAGACCAATGACATGGAAGAATATATGACATGTCATTTCTAAATTAAGGTTTGCCTGTTTTATTCATGTCAACACTAAATAACACAGACAACAAATTGAATTTATAACATGGCAGAGCCGCGCAATCAAACTCAGTATCTGTAAGCGTGCTCCAGATCTCGATAGCACACACTGTTCGCGCCTGCAAATGGCTTCGCCAGAATTTTTTTTTTTTCGCGCGAGCGGCAAATTTGAGAACACGGTGAAAAATATTATACTTCGCGACAATAATGGATAAAAATAGAGACTCGGCCCACCAATCCCAAAACGAAGACAATTTTACGACCTTTTCCCTTAGGCTAGAATTCTTAACCGAGGCAGAAAAAGAGAAAAACAAGGGGAAACGAGACTCGGCATCAGCGCTGTCACGATTCGCTTCACTGAACAAACACTTCTAAGATAGTATTGTCCGTTATTCGTGTTGGATTTCGGATGCAAAATTTCACCGGCTACGTTATAATGTTTTTAGCTGTGCACTATCGACTTATGGAGCACTTGGGTTTTTCTTCCCAAGGAATTCAGTCCTCAGAAAAATAGTTATCTCCACCCATCTTCGCTTAGCTTCATCTCGGGTAAGATGTCTGAAAGAGATGTTGCCTCATTTCGCGCCATGAAGTAAATTTTGGCGGAGAATAGACCGTGACCGCTGTTCTTTTTCGTGTTTCCCAAAACACATTTCTAACGGATTCAGCCGTGTCTTGCGACATTCAAAACGCATTTATCACTCCACCGAGCCACCAAATGACATTGGTTGGACAAGATTGAATGTGGTTTTTCTTTGGGAATGGATTTTTTTAACTCACGAGAGAGAAGAGGAAAACAAGAAATTCAACGCCGATTACATCTCGTTTCGCAAGTGTAAGTTCATTTCCACGCATGAATACACCTGTCATTTTTTCACCAATCCGAGACGAGATCATTGAAGCGTAGCGAAATACTTTTCCGAAACAAAATAAACAACGCATTTGAAGCGTAGGAGAGGAAATTTCTGCCCTTTATACATACACTACAGCGTTGAAAAAGTTACGAAACGATTGGTTGAGTACAAATGTCACGCGGTATTTGTACTCTAGAGTATCGGTTAAACAGATTTTCTCACATCGCGCCAGCGGAGAATTTGTAGTTAAATGACGGTGGATTTGTAGTTAAATGACGAAAAACAAATCGGCAGCCAGTTTGAATCATACATCCGACGACGAAGAGTCAGAATGGCTGGCAAATATAGATCTAAGTTTACTAGA
Source organism: Stylophora pistillata (assembly GCF_964205215.1). Taxonomy (NCBI): domain Eukaryota; kingdom Metazoa; phylum Cnidaria; class Anthozoa; order Scleractinia; family Pocilloporidae; genus Stylophora; species Stylophora pistillata. The sequence continues at coordinate 30,849,811 of NC_142525.1, forward strand.
TGAATCAAACGAAGAAGAACAGCTCGACGTCCAGGAAATTTCTTCCTTTACTTCATCGAAGAAAATAGAAACAGCAACAAAACAACGCGCCAGTTTGGTACTGCTTCGCATACTTCTGTCACGCACTCCCCGTAAATAAATATCCGCGAAATTCACCCGCACTGAACAACATATATGTAACAGTTTGGCGTGTTGGATAATAAATAACTTATTAGACGTTTTGTTGTATAGTATCGCTGAGTAAAAATTCTACTCGTTATTTGTATTTTCACACGCCCTACGGGCTCGTCAAACTACGGCACAACTTGTAATAATAATCAGCGATACAACACAACAAAACTACCAATAAGATATATGTATTAGCGCTGGTAAAAAGCGCGGCAAAACCGTTGTGGCATTTTTTACAGAATTGTGTAGTATCAGATGCCTTTTCGTTGCCGTGTAGACCATCGTGTATTCGACTCATTTCCAAAGTGTAACATTGTTGTCTGCTCTATTTAGTGTTGACATAAATAAAACAGGCGAACCTTAATTTAGAAATGTCACGTCATGTATTCTCCCATGTCATTGGTTTAGTAAGGAACTAAGTTCCTAAAGAGCAAAGTCCATATTACAAACCAAATCTGATCGGTTGACACAGGAACTTAGTTCCCAGAGAACTCATTAAAAATGCATTTGAGATCTGAATGGCTCATTCAGGAACTAAGATACCTGAAATGTCAAGTACATTTTAAAATGGTGAAGTACATTTTTAAATGGGGATGTGTTATCTGTAAAAAGTATTAAGGGGTTTGAGGGTTAACATTTATGTGTGAGTTCTACAGAGGTACATAACTTTTGGAATTGTATTTTATTTTGTATTTGTATTAAACAATTTGCCAAAGGCAGGTAAATTTACAATAGGAAAAGGTTGTCCCCTACTAAGTAAATTACCTTTCCCTATCCCCTACCCCAATTTCAGTAAACAGGTCAGACCACAACACCGGCAGCTACATTCCCTACTCTTTGTAGTAAGTCGGTGAGTTCTTTAATGTCCCCTGCTTACCAGTACAGAGAAGATACAGGAGATGGGACCTACTGCTTTTTCATCCTTATCCAAGAAGACTAGAATGTCCTATCCGTTTCTGGATATAATATAAATGTAGCACATTCTCCTTAGTGATTTTAAGACCCAGAGAGTTGGTCTGGTCTGGCTCTCGAACCCTTGACCTCCCGCACCGTAGTCTAGTGCTCTACCACCTGAGCTAACCAGGTGGTGGTTAAGTGTTCAAAATTGCTGGGTGCAAAAGTGTCATGGAAAGTAAGTTGAGGGCACATACTACACAAAAAGTGTTGTTAGGTGTAAAATTTTAAGTTACACTTTCAGAAGTATATCTTCCCTACTCTAATAGAGACTACCTATGTAATGTTTATTTGAACAAAAGTATAGTGAAATGAGAAGCTATATGGTTTAGGTCTCATATCTTGTACACAAACATATAAAACAGAGACAAAGTGGGCTGCATATCACAATATATACCTCTCTTGGTGGAGGATTTGTGTAAGAATGGTCCAGTCTGGATTGGATGGCTAACTGCACATCTTCGGCATCGAGATCTTTCTTGCCAGCATGTTTACTGTAAACCGTAGCATCCTCTAGCACAGTTGTAATGTAACCTGTGAACGTATTCAAACGATTTTGTCTCTAACTTGCAACAGGTAAAATAAAATGTCTTTCTGTAATAATGTTAACCGCTTCAATTTATGAAATTAATTTAACCCCCAAAACGTGACACACTAACACCCAAAAAATGAGCAAATAGCGGCTCTTCTTCTCACAATCGTGTCACATCATCCTAGAAACAGATAATCAACAAGGGAGTACCATCTTGATCTAAAACAAGTTTCTCTTATTTTATTTACAACGAAAAGTGTAAAAGTTAGCAGGAGAATAATTGTCACTGCTAATCGCCGTCGCAAAGTACTGCAACGACGCAGCTCAACAAGGTCGAACCGAAAGCTACAAAATTACGGCGCCTCTAGCGCTATACGGTCCATGTGTGATCTTGGAGCACAGCTCAATCAGATCTTGGATTTAAGGTCAAACCTAAGCAATGATACTTTTTCCAGCTCTACTCCAATCAAACAGTACTTAAATTAAAAAAAAATGAACACGAGAAACATATCCTAGTCCCTTTGGTAGATTATTATCACAAATATATCAGTGACAGCTTTACTTACGGTAGGTGTATTCAAGCATTTGGTTGATAACTCGTGGTTCGTATTCACTGATTCCCATCTCTTTTAGAATGGCAGCCATAACTAAGGCATCTTTTGGTGTGCTTTTCGCAGGTAAAGTACCTTCTGCCTGTTCATTGGTGTCTGTTTTGTCCGCCATTATGTTTTCATCGGTACTACTACATGACAGTTACACCAAGGCCAAAAACATAAATGAGAGATACCACTGTTCAATTCCAATCCCATGCAACATTCGCAGTGAAAATGGCAGCCTTATTTCCTTCTGAAAGAAGCACTAAAGATGTTATAAATTCGATTTTAGATGATTATGAAAAATTAACTAAGTACTTTCCTTTTTATATAATTTTTTTATCTGTTATTCTGCAGCGTTTCTAATGCGACGAATTCTGTTATTTTACAAGATCAATGTTGTTTTATAATCGCGACAGGTTGACTAATGCTAAGTTACATCCGCTTTTGTATGTAGAGAACTATTCGAAAGTTTATCTGCAACTTCATTGTATCGAAGAACAAAGCAAGATGCTAGTTCAGGAGAAACAGCAAAGGTAAACTGTTTTATCATGGAACAGAGAATTTACTCTGAAAGTAAATTAAAGTGCTAAATGAAACCCATGAAAAACCCACTGAGCGTTAGCCCCAGTAAAGGGTATCAGGGAACCACACGAGGTAAAGAAAAATTCTTGTGACCTCCCACCGAGGTCACAAGAATTATTTCTTTACCTCGTGTGATTCCCTGATACCCTTTACAAGGGCTAACACTCAGTGGGTTTTTCATGGGTTTCATTTAGCACTTTAATTTACTTTCAGAGTTAATTCTCTGTTCCATCATTTGTTTTATCATGGGTTGACTTCATACTTCATCAGACACAATTACAAAGGAAAGGGTAAGGTGATAACTGGACTCAAAGGGTTTTTTTTTACTTTGCATTTGTGCCATAGGCTGTCGATCAGCTTATTTCAAAGGAGAAAGAACTACAAGCAGCTATTGAGAAAGTTCAGGAGCAGCAAGCACGACAACAGGAAATCCAAACTGTGAGAGAAGAAATTTCAAAGAAAGATCAGGAAATACTTAACCTTGAATCCCAGCTAAAAGAAGCTGAAAAAATATTGGTAGGTAAAGGAAAAACAAACCGGTGTAAAGGGAAGGCATTGTATCATAGAACATGATACTGAGAATCAGAATGATCTGTCTAGTGTCTCAACTGAGTCCCTGAGGGCTTGCTGATAGTTTTCTCAATTCATATTTACCTGCAGTCAGCATTAATTATATATTGTGGAAAAGCTAGGGCAGTAGTTCTCCCTCCCCCAATATATATCACAACTCACCACTGACCCAAATGGCTCACTCTTTGAAAATATTAAGGAAGTTTGACACTTACATAACATGTTTATATTCAGTCCCAGGCATTATTTCAAGCAAAGAAAAAGTTGACTGCTATAAATCAGGCCAGTAAAGGTAAACAGACAAGCTTACTTGAAATGTTAAGGAATTTTATAGTTTAATGTTGTTTTTTTTTGTTTAATATTTATTTATTTTGCAAACAAAGGTTAAGGTGACAGGATATCTAAGAGAGAGAGAGAGAGTAAAAAATTAGAGTGGACAGAGAATCTAAACAAGTTTTATCCACTTCCTCTGACTCATGAATTGATGTGTTAGCGTCGCATTCAAAAGTGAGCCCTCTAAACCCTTTCACTCCGAGCAGAAACCAAGACATCTTATTTTCTCAATACAATGTCAGTACAAAATCAAACAGACAAGTGATTATAATATAGAAAATATTAATAATGGATAGCAGATAATCTTTATTTGTACTCACATTCATACTTGCTCTAAGCAAAAAAGTTACAAAATTGAAAGAAATTTTTAGAAAAAAAAAATGGAGTACTAGCAGCCTGCAATAACCATAGGGGCTAGCGGTGCCAGGCAGCTGGTTAACATCAGCATTAAATAAAATTAAATAAAATTAAATAAGGAGCTTATCATTTAATCCAATGCAAAATCCCCAGGACTAGAATAGTAAACAGTGTATGGCGGACAAGAAGGAGAGTTACTGAGATAACTTGGGAGAGAAAGGGATTAATCTTATATCTATGCCATCTTGAAAACTTGACATTGTAATCTCAAATTCTGGTTTATGATACAAGTTAGAGAGATGTTAGACCATAACCTCAGCAATATAATTTATGTCACAGGGTTTGCCTCCACCCAAAGATTAACACAGAGTGATTCATGAACACATTTGTAAATAGACTAATTTTTGAACACGACCTGTCATAATTACATAATTTAATTTTGGCCATAGTACATTATTGTAATTTTTCATTACACATCGTTTATGTAACATAGAATATGTATCTTTTATCTAATGGTTTATTAAAGACTTCAAAAAAATGTTGACAAAATAGAAACAACTAAGAAATACAAATAAAATTTATTATTTTTTATGACAATATGACCTTTCATTTTAACAAGGAATGGTTTCATCTGAAGACTTGATCAAGTATGCTCATCGAATCAGTAGCAGTAATGCTGTTGAGGCCCCAGTATCTTGGATGCCAGGTTTGTTTAGGTCATGCTCTGTAACAGATTAATTTCCTTTTATTTCTTGTTTGACAGTTTAGGGGAATTCATTTCTTTATTTTTTTTGCTTTGAACACTAAAAGTTCAAATTGTGTCCTGTTATCCTATCATTTTCTTTTCTTTTCTTGCACTCAGCTTTTGCAAAACTTAGGTGGTAATCTGAAGGTCACACAGTGCTTAGAGCTTTTTTCAATTTCTGTAGCGTGATGTTTTACAGGAGTATTGTTACTTTTATGGCATGGAGTATTAATCTATCCCAGCTTACCATTTAACTTTCCCTGAAAATCATATGATGCTCATTTATGCTCCAAAACAATGACCACAAAAAGGCTCAATCCTCGGACCTTTTTTTTAAAGTTCAGTTCCAAAGGCCAAGATAGACTGCTGAATATATTTACATGTCCTGTTGTAACTGTTCACAGGTGACCCCCGGAGGCCATATCCTCAAGATATTGAGATGCGATCTGGTTGGCTGGGGAGACTCATGGAGGATGTTCCTAGAGAAACTGAAGGACCTGGCAGTGATCTTTCAACTCCCCAGGAAGTGGTGCAGTCCTCTGCCCCTGCATCACAAATACTGCAGCCTGCTGGTGGGCTGGGTAAGACTGAACAAAAATTGCACTCGAGGGAATTTTTCATTATTCATTTCATTAAATAGTTAAATAACTGAATTAAAGTTTTCCATTCCTTTTTATAAGGCCTCACAAATGGTCAAGCAGCAGCATTTTCCTGGCAAAGCCAGCTTCCAGGAGGGCAGTCTGCATCTTTACAGGTGAAAATTTGTTGTCTCAAACTCATTCATTATTATTGAATCTTTAACAGAGGAATTACAACCATCACAATGTTGTGGATATTTAATAATGCTTGTAACAATTGTTCTTCTCTGGAGTATGAAGACCTAGGAAGCATAACACTCTCTTTTGGCGTTGTAATTACATGAAAAAAAAAAGATTAAAAATGAACACATTTCTCTACCGATCCAAACTGGTGGGAGGTCAACCAGTTAGTTATTTACAAAGTGTAGCAAAGATGTTGAAACCAGGATATTTTGGAAACGAATCCACTAAGTGGTAGAGTGAAGGATGTGATCTTTAGATCTTCCTAAGATCCTAAATCACCTTTTGATGCTGCTTGCACCTGGAAAACACAGTGGCAATACTCAGTCACCTCACTCTACCAAACTTTAGATAAGCTTAGGGTTTGTTGGGAGTGAGGGGAGGGGTGAAGTTTGACTGCAGTACATATATCTTATTAACCAAGCGCGAGGGCCGTACTGGGGGAATATCGGCCTGAGGTCTTGACAGTATGGACCGAGCGCAGTGAGGTCCTTACAAAAAAGACCGAGGGCCGATATTCTTCCAGTACGGTCCCAAGCAAGCTTGGTTAATAAGAGATTTATTACATGACTGAAGTTCAAAGGGACACAAGTGCGGTATCATTCGGGACCATTCGGGACAGTGCCGGGTCCAATACTGAGAGAATATTGACCAGCACTGGAGCGTTTTGATTGGTTGATTTTAGTTATTAGCCCTCTGACTTCCTGAGTCGTGTAATAAATGTTGTTACTTATTTACTTATTTTTAATAAACAAAAAAAGTTCTTTTTTCACAGCAAGATGCGTCTTCCAATTTGGATATCCTAACAAACAATCTGACAAAGGAAGTAGCCAATGGCAGACAAGAACAAGGTGTGGATGAAGTAGAATTCATGTCATCATCGTCATCATCATCTTCCAGCGACAGCCCATAACAGCTGACTCTGTAAATCATAACTAAAAAGAAATCTATAAAGGATCTGTTCAAAGCTGTGGCTATTCAGTGGAGAGCTGATCATGATTTATAACCTAGCTCAGCTTCCTAGGTCTAAATGTAACCTTTTCCCTTTTTTCAAAATATGACTGGCTCTCCTGTGTCTTTGGTTATATCAACTAAGTAATTAGTTATATCAACTAACTAACTTTGGTTATATCAACTAAGTAATTAGTTATATCAACTAACTAACTTTGGTTATATCAACTGAGCTAGTCCTTGTTGCTATGACAAGGAGGCATCTAAACCAGTCGCTAGACACTTTAATTTACCCCATCATTCTAAACAACATATGGCTATCTGCGGTCTTTCCTTACATTTAGGCAACACGGAAAGCCGCAAAACTCTTGAACAAAAGTTAATCTTTCAAATCGGTACTCTTAATTCCACTGAGGTATCAACGAACGCTTTGCATTCCACTAATTTATTCGTGTTTTTCTCGTTGCCATGTTCCCACCAATGGCGTAGCTCCGCTTTCTGCATATAAAACCACATGCAACCCACAATTCCTCCATTCGCTCTGACGAAGGCTAACGCTCGAAACGTCGTCTTTTTTATTCGTTACGGTGGCCAATTTACTATTTCAACTTAGTTGATATAACCACCGACGCAGCACCACAGTTTCTTTAGAAACTTTCAGCCTTTATTCATTTCTCCTGTGTCTTGTTAGATACATTTTATCATGTCCAGGACTCTTATTAGAACAAGAGTGAGTTATTGCTCAGTTAGCTCGGTGTAGTCGGAACTGTTATAGGATTTCAGAGTAAGCAGAAGCATTGATGTTAAACTGTTTTTAGCTCATTTAGCACAGAACTGCGACATTTCCTTGAAACATATTTTCACTCAGTAGAATGTTTTCAAATGAAAACATTTGATGGAGTATGTTTGAAATGCCCAGAAATGGTCACATGGCTAAAGAGGGGGAAACTACCGGTATCTAAAGGTCTGGCATAGTATTTTCCGTTATTTGTAATTATTTTAAGGACGCATAAATCTACAGTACCTGTAGATGTCAATGGTAATACTTTCAATTTTTAAAATCAGAAAACTGGGTTATGAAGTTATGGCCAAACTCGCCAAGAAGTTCCTTGTAGCTGAGTTGATGTAGCAGTTGAATGTAATATGAGACCTATGCGGGGACCCAGACTCCTTGGTTATCTCAACCTCATAGTAAATGTAATATCGGAATTTTGTCAAAGACGACATCCACGTGCAGACAAAAAAGAGCAGTCAAAAGCAACTTACATTTCAAGTCTTGCACAAAACCAACATGGTTTTTAATTTCCACGTGTTTACGAGTGGCACGGAAATTGTAATTAATTTTTGAAGAGTCTTTCAAAATCAAGAATCTATTATGATACGACATCCATTTCACGGATGGACTGGCTAGTAACTCGTTATGCGACCCCTTGGAGTTGAAAAACAAGAAGGTTATAGCATTGAGTCTCTTAGTATCGCAGAAATAACCTGCTTAAATTTTAGTAAAACAGGCTTTTAAAAATGGAAAGTGAAGAAGGATTTTTTCCCTTTTTTTCGTTACTTGTTTTGTTTCCCCCTTTGACGCAGCACCACAGTTTCTTCAGAAACTTACTCCCTTTAATCATTATGTTTTTTTACGTGTACGCGTATGTTGTTACGTGTACTTATCGATCGATTTTTCCGTTTTCTGGAAAACTTGCGCTGTTGATGGATATATGCCAAGTCTATTGTCAACAATTTTGAAGTACTCTGTGTACTGCAAAAACTTGATACCCGCAGGCATGAAAGAAAGGTGTGCTCTCTCGCGTAGATTTCTCAGAGAAAGCCGTTGCATATCAAAGTTCATGAAGATTGCATTTAAGTTATCATGAAGAGTTTACCTTTGATAACAGTGAACCAAGATGGGCTAAATTGTCGATGAGAACTTTCCACCTTGCAAGAAATGCAGCGATATTTTTGAGGCAACATTTACTTCAAATGCTGTGGAGAGAACACACCCCGAGAACCTGTTGACAGCTTCTGATCGATCGTTTATCAGTTTATTGTGTCTATTGAAATCTTTGTGCTCTCCAAATCAAAGGCAGAGGCCCTACAGAGTGGAGCCTAAGAGAATATATGTTGTGTCAGTTTTCCAAATAACTGAAGTGAGGCATTCATGAAATGCACTCCGCCTGATAAACACGTGCTACATTATGGGGTGGGATACCATATTAAGTGTTTATACTTGAGAATTGTCATCGAAAAAACTAAGAATCTATTCTTGCATTTTTAAGTTGTTTGGTAAAGTGGAATGATTATTAAAAGGAAAATGACTCGCCGAGATGATATTTTATCTTTCAAATCCTTGGATTTTTTCCTTACAATGATTAAATATAAATGTGAAAAACACTGCAGCCTGTTACTGTAACAGTTTTTCCAGTAAAATCTCTCTTTTATTCCTAATTATTCTTCAAATTCAGAATTTCTTTAGTTCTCAGCGGGGAAGATGGTGACGCAGACACCAAAGCTTTCAACCCTTTCACTTACAGAGCCACAGTCGACTCATCTTTTGCACGTGCGAGGCGACGTGTTATTGAAAATCAACTTATCTAACAATGGAAACCCCTTTCATCTGACGGCCTTGCGAACCTTAGAGTCTGGTTGCAATTTCTAGGTGGTCAGACTAAATCAACTCAGATTAAATCAATGAAACGTCATCTTTTCTATTCGTTACGGTGGCCAATTTACTATTTCAACTTAGTTGATATAACCAATTACCTAGTTACCCCCCACCGACGCAGCACCACAGTTTCTTTAGAAACTTTCAGCCTTTATTCATTTCTCCTGTGTCTTGTTAGATACATTTTATCATGTCCAGGACTCTTATTAGAACAAGAGTGAGTTATTGCTCAGTTAGCTCGGTGTAGTCGGAACTGTTATAGGATTTCAGAGTAAGCAGAAGCATTGATGTTAAACTGTTTTTAGCTCATTTAACACAGAACTGCGACATTTCCTTGAAACATATTTTCAGTCAGTAGAATGTACTCAAATGAAAACATTTGATGGAGTATGTTTGAAATGCCCAGAAATGGTCACATGGCTAAAGAGGGGGAAACTACCGGTATCTAAAGGTCTGGCATAGTATTTTCCGTTATTTGTAATTATTTTAAGGACGCATAAATCTACAGTAGCTGTAGATGTCAATGGTATTACTTTCAATTTTTAAAATCAGAAAACTGGGTTATGAAGTTATGGCCAAACTCGCCAAGAAGTTCCTTGTAGCTGAGTTGATGTAGCAGTTGAATGTGATATCAGACCTATGCGGGGACCCAGACTCCTTGGTTATCTCAACCTCATAGTAAATGTAATATCGGAATTTTGTCAAAGACGACATCCACGTGCAGACAAAAAAGAGCAGTCAAAAGCAACTTACATTTCAAGTCTTGCACAAAACCAACATGGTTTTTAATTTCCACGTGTTTACGAGTGGCACGGAAATTGTAATTAATTTTTGAAGAGTCTTTCAAAATCGAGAATCTATTATGATACGACATCCATTTCACGGCATAACAACCTTACTAAAACAACGTAGAACTCCTAAAACTCTCGAAAAGCAAATATGTACATACCTGTGTTTGTATGAATAATGCCATGGGTCACGAAATGTTTATACTTCCTTCTGATTGGGTTAGCAGACCAATGTTTTGGTTAGGACTGCCTAGTAACTCGTTATGCGACCCCTTGGAGTTGAAAAACAAAAAGGTTATAGCAATGAGTCTCTTAGTATCGCAGAAATAACCTGCTTAAATTTTAGTAAAACAGGCTTTTAAAAATGGAAAGTGAAGAAGGATTTTTTTCTCTTGTTTTCGTTACTTGTCTTGTTTCCCCCTTTGACGCAGCACCACAGTTTCTTCAGAAACTTATTCCCTTTAATCATTATGTTTTTTTACGTGTATCCGTATGATGTTACGTGTACTTATCGATCGATTTTTCCGTTTTCTGGAAAACTTGCGCTGTTGATGGATATATGCCAAGTCTATTGTCAACAATTTTGAAGTACTCTGTGTACTGCAAAAAACTTAATACCCGCAAGCATGAAGGAAACATGTGCTCACTCGCGTAGATTTCTCAGAGAAAGCCGTTGCATATCGAAGTTCATGAAGATTGCATTTAAGTTATCATGAAGAGTTTACCTTTGATAACAGTGAACCAAGATGGGCTAAATTGTCGATGAGAATTTTCCACCTTACAAGAAATGCAGCGATATTTTTAAGGCAACATTTACTTCATATGCTGTGGAGGGAACACACCCCTGGGAAACTTTTGACAGCTTCTGATCGATCGTTTATCAGTTTATTGTGTCTATTGAAATCTTTGTGCTTTCCAAATCAAAGGCAGAGACCCCACAGAGTAGAGCCTAAGAGAATATATGTTGTGTGAGTTTTCCAAATAACTGAAGTGATGCATACATGAAATGCATTCCGCCTGATAAACACGTGCTACATAATGGGGCGGGATACCATAATAAGTGTTTATACTTGAGAATTGTCATCGAAGAAACTAAGAATCTATTCTTGCATTTTTAAGTTGTTTGGTAAAGTGGAATGATTATTGAAAGGAAAATGACTCGCCAAGATGATATTTTATCTTTCAAATCCTTGGATTTTTTCCTTACAATGATTAAATATAAATGTGAAAAACACTGCAGCCTGTTACTGTAACAGTTCTTCCAGTAAAATCTCTCCTTTATTCATAACTATTCTTCAAATTCAGAATTTCTTTAGTTCTCAGCTGGGAAGATGGTGACGCAGACACCAAACCTTTCAACCCTTTCACTTACGGGGCAACAGTCGACTCGTGTCTTGCACGTGCGAGGCGACGTGTTATTGAAAATCAACTTATCTAACAATGGAAACCCCTTTCATCTGACGGCCTTGCGAACCTTAGAGTCTGGTTGCAATTTCTGGGTGGTCAGATTAAATTAATTCTTTAATGGAAAAAAAAAATTGATAATTACTTTTTTTTGTTAGTTTGATAATGGTATGTTAACAAGTTAATCCGCCCTCCCGCGTGCGAGAAGCTCAGGACCATTTGGTCTTTTAGTTATCGGTTAAAATTTGCTATCTTTTTGGTGCAAGCTTAAGAGGAGTTTTCTTTTCTATGTTAAAACGTCTGCTATGTTTCTTAATCCTTACCTACCTACATACATACATACATACATACATACATACATACATACATACATACATACATACGTACATACATACGTTTATTGCAACTCCCAAGCTGGGTTGTTCAGTTACAAAGCCTACATTAAATTATTGTAATATTATAGCAACATTTATTTAGTAACATTATATTTATATATATATATATATATAAGTAAATCTAAAGCTAATACAATACAAATACAAAAGGCCAGTACACGTTAAAAACACTAATGAACTAATACAAAAATTACACAAGAATAGAAGATAGAAACGATTCATCTTTGCGCAACTTTTCCACTAAGGAGCGCATTCAGTAGGCGGAGCTTAAAGGCGTTTACATTCTCAGCTGCTTTTAAGTCCTTTGGGAGGTTATTCCACAATTTGCATCCACGATACGTGAATGCACGTTGCCCAAAGGACAGGCGGCATCGTGGGATGTGGAGCAGATTAGTTTTCTTTCTCCCTAACTGGAATAGTTTTAAGAAATGATAATTAAAAATCTCATTAGAATAATGACCGGCAAACAGCAAGAACCACGCTGATACAACGTTTTTTGGTCTTTTATATATTTTGTTACTTTAATCTTCCATGTAATGAAAGTATTGACACACAAATACTACCCCGCTATATTCCATCTTCTTTGTGAGTTCGTTCCAAGAACAAAACCTTTTCGGCGACTGATTAATTTTAAAGTAGTTTAAATCAGAATTTTCTCTTAAACTAAAATTCTTTGTATGGAAAATTAATTGCCGATTAGAACAGAAAAGTTGTCTGAATTAAATGCCATTCAACGTTTTGTTTTAACTTATCACTTGGAGTAGCCGTAACAAGTAATTATAATTTCTTCGTTTCATTTCTAGATTAATTTTTTGGTTGTTAGACTTCTTTTTGTCCAATTAGATGCTGGGTATTATTTATTTTTAATGATTTTCTTCCTCGTGTTATTGGTCAGAAGGGAGTTGAACGCGCGTGGGATGGTCCATTTGACTGGCAGGCACAGCCCCCAAAGTGGCTCACCCACGCAGTCGACAGGTTATGAGTGAGCGCGCTCGTTAAAAATTCGCCAATCCATGGCACACTCAGTCAAAATCGGGACAAAAAAAATCATATTTAACAAATAATTTCCACGCAGACTGAAGGAACAATTTTTTTTCGTTTGAAAGGACTGAGGTCTTCCTGTCCATGAAAAAAATGTTCGATCGTTCGTGAAACGATTAAATGTCGAATGGACCATAGCATCTCATGGCCAGCGACTTTATATTTTCAGTTTTAATGCGATTGTCTTCGAAAGGGAACCACCGCGTGTTGCCGGCTCTATCAGCAACATTTGACCATATCTCTGCCATAAAACCACCCGATTCCCTAAAGCAGGCGATTGCAATTGGATTATTGTTTACAAGGCTTCGATTGATCTAACTGCTTGGTAAGTATAAAAGGTGATGACTGCAATTATATTTTTTACAAATCTTAGAGTGATCGAGCGCGAAATAGTTGTTATTGAAGTTTATAGCCACTTCCTGCTTCCTACAACCCTTCGTGTCAAATTTTACTTGCTAGTCTCTCTTTGAGGATTCGAAATTTCACAAGTGCGATAGAAGTTACAGCTTCGAACAGAAATCGCAGAGTATATTTCTCGTCATGTCTTACCTTCAGTAAAATCTCACTAAGCTTTAGCTCGCTTAGCTGACGTGTTATACAAACGACTCTTAGTCATCTTAATACGGTGAACTTTGATCGGTTTTTTTAATAAATTGCATAAGAGAATGTTTTAAAATTCTACATTTTTAGAAATACCACACTGTTTCAAAACTTACTTCATGATTAAGATTTCTACGGTTTGCGTGCGTTCAATGCATTTTTACATGTTTTTTTGTAGATGTTTAAGTTCACATTTTTGCTTGAACAAGAAAATATGAAAGAAAATATGGCACTGTATGAAACCACTCGAAAATTACTACATGGACAAAAATATTTCAATTCATAATTTCCTTAGTTGCATTAGTTAAAAGAGGCTGTTCTTCCAATATTTCTCCTACAAAAATAGCCCTATTGATTCTCTCGATGCTTTGTAAATTCTAACACCTACACAGACAGACAAGAACGGTAATTGAAATGGTTTGCTTTTTCACAGAGTCTCATAATTAATAATCTTAGAAGAATTTTTACGTCCCAATCACATCATCAAACCTCACTTTCTCGAATTTTCAAGCCAAGAAATTAATAAACGTTCTATTTTATGCAAGTAGTTTTTACCGTTTTTCTTCTGACCGATTATAAAGAAATTATAAATCTGTGAAATTGTCAGTTTAGTATTTGTGCAAATAACTCAGACGAAAAAAAGCCTTTAAGAAAAACATAGGTTTAAGCATACGTGTTACATCAACAATTCATCAAAGATCCATTGTCTCAACAGAATGAATATAGCGATCGCTTTGATAGCTGAATTGCACTTGTCGTTATGTTAATTTACGAGAAACTCTTTGAGTAATTTTTCGTTCCAATTAACGAATTCTGCTGCGTCGGTGGAAAATGTACAATGAGTCTTCATTTGTGTGAATTAAGTTAAAATAGCCATTTTTATACAAAGACTTGTGAAGATTTCAATAACTGAAAAGGCTGTACTCTTTCTTTTTCTTCAAACAGTCAACTAACTAACTAAACCAGGATGACAACAGGTAAATAAAATCACTTCATTTTATATTGAGCAAACGTGACCAGAGTCCAAATTTCTTATTCATCGCGTCTTCCTGGTCTTAAGAGTTAGAGAAACTTTCCCATTCAACGTATCTACACCAATAATGTTAGAAATATTAAACAATACAAGGCTTTTGGGAAAAACTTAAAGGAAATTAATCAGTTCAATACGGCTTTCTGTCAATTTATAAACCAAAATCATACAACAGTATTGTTCCTGGTGCGTGTGAAGGACTTTGATTCTTGAACTTTTCAGGGTTTGTCTCAAAGCAATGCAAATTAGGTTAATTCCATACCTGTATTGAAGAGTTCAGCTTATCAAAGTGAGGAAAAATCGGGGTACAAAAGACTTTTTCTCGTTTCTTACGAAATTTTACAGACAGGGGGAGGTGCACGAGGCAATAATTGACTGATTGAGGCGTTTATTTTGTCTCAGGAGTGTCACGATGAACCATAGATAGGAATTACTACGATACTAGTCTCTTTCCACCCCTCCCTACCCAGGCCTTAGAATCATACGACAAACTAACATAGTGGGCCCTACTCCCCCCCGGGGAGGGAGGTATGTGTAATTATTATCCCCTCCAGGATGCGAAGCAATTCTCCTACTGGTCCCTTCGCATAACGAAAATTGGGATAAACCCCTGCAGTTGTGGCCCAGAAGCCCTTGCGAACATTTTACTTCGGCTTTATCATCTAGCATCTTACCATTCCAAAAAAGATATGAATCCCAGTAATCACTCCGTAATTAGGCAGAGGTATTGAGGAGATCTTAACTAGTGTCCGCTCTTTTATCAAGCGGAACTTTTCTTTATTCCTGTCGTGTATTTATCCTAAAACGTCTGAATAATTAATGTATTCTCAGCATCATCTCCGTAGCATGGCGGTTGGATGGTTCTCAGTCACTTAAGAGTCGGCCTGAGGCATAACTTCCGTGTATGGCCCGCTCAGAAACAGACTTAATCCTTATAGTTTAGCAAGCAATGAACAGAATTGAGACTAGATGATCCTTAGAGTTCTGGCTAACCTTCAATATCTGCGCCTGCTTCGTCGATAAAAGAAACCTGCCTCACGCCATCGACCGAGGTAAGGAAAGTGAAATTCACTGAAATAATTTTTTTTATTTTCAGCCTATACATATCAACAAACTGTCAATAGTGAAGCTGTTTATGGGGCTTGAAAGGGCTCACGTGTGTGTAGATAAACTCTATTAAAACTTTGAAAGCATCTCAGAAGACACAATAATGATCATAATCCTAATTATTCAAAAGAGGGTAAAAGCTCTATAAATAAACTCAAACAGGAAGAAAAAGAACATTTTAAAAACATTTAATTTACAGTTCACCAATCAGCCAGATGTTGTTACGTCTTCCGCAAGAAGTTGTCATGAGAATTTCGTGTTCCTGTTTATATTTATATATTCTCATCTGTGATAAATATCCTTGTCAAAGGAAATTTTCCGAAGTATTACTTCTTAGTTTGTTTCTACTGATATAATTTAACTTAAAGTAGCTCGGAGCAGTTCATGGTGCCGTGACGAATTAAAGATGCGAATTCGTATCAAGTTTCTTAGGAACCTTAAAAAAGTTCGCACTTACGAGTTAGATGGCTTGGCAAGCTATTGAAAAATCCACCCTGTAAATAACCTATTTCTTCTATGAATACCGCTATACCTAAATGTCATGTCTTTTCGAAGTTTTCAGTCTCAGGTACCACTTCTCCTCCACGAGGAACAGAACTGTTTTTGTTATACCTGTGAACGAAAGTGTGGAATTGCCGTGCAAATGCGTGAGCCTGAACCTACGTTACCCTCACGGCTGTTTAAATATCATTATGTATGTGTTTACGTTAAGTGTAAAACACGAGATTTGTTGCGACTTTCAGAAGGATGACATATGGTAAACCAAAGTGCAACTAGCTGCCGTCTCTGGAGACGGTGAAAGTCGCTTCAATAAACAATTGACTGTATATTGTACGACTCTCATCGTGTCCAAGGCAGCCCTGAGCGGAGTCCTTATCCTTGAGTTACGCTGGTAGGATAAAAGACAGGTGGTATAGTTTTCAACGTGTAGTCACGTGTAGCCGAGAGACTTCTGACGAGTGACTTTCGAAGCAACAAAAAGGTATGTTCTCTGGCAGAGGTACAATGTAGTTGTACTCCTTTATCGCGTATTTCCAAATACAAATGACTCTCTCTCCATGTTATCGCGTATTTCCAAATACAAATGACTCTCTCTCCATGTTAATGAGCGGATTGATTTTAACCAGAAGTAGTGGAAGTTCCTTATTGGCCAAGATCACTTTCTCGAGCTTTCCTTCTCCAATGTCATAATTTTGAAGTCATTTCTAAGACCAGCAACAGCAACGAAGAATTTACGCGGGGCATGAACAATTACTGTACTCAGAATTCAAATCCAAACCCACCTTCTAGCCTGGGAAGAAGGCGCCTTCTTTTAGTACTGTGTGACGATAAAGAAAAGAAGCGCATAGAAAGGACGGGCGTCTACTATCACAGAGAATCGCTTGACCATGAATTGCCTGAGGGAAAATTCAAGAAAAACAACACGACGTGAAGTGAAGACGATCAAGGGCGTAGAATTGCCTGAACGCGATAATACTGATAAACTGGGTCTGTTTCCAGGACGTTTTCAAAATTTACTTGAGAACCTCTCCTGGACAGACGGGGAGAGGATTATGGGCTCGCCAGAAATCCACAGGTGAAGAAAAAGCCTTACTGAGCCTAATAAGTAGGCTCAACTACTAGCCAATGCTCAGGAAATGAGCCCGCATTCCTCCCCTGAACCGAACAAACCAGTCTTGGGGACAAATTTAGTCGAGAATCTATGCAACATTGTTCTGGGCTAAATTTTAAACAAAGGCCGCTTCGAAATGATCGACTGTGAAAATAACATTGTCTATTTCTTTTAATAACCCAAATGATTCTCCGTTCATGGTCTTACGGCCCAGTAAGCTGACAAACATTTCAATTTTTCGGCCTTGACAAACCATTCAACACAGATTAAAATTATATCTTTTTCTTACAATACTTCTGTTAAATTTAGGAAAGACACAAAGATAACTACTTCACAAGTTAGAGCGATTTCCAATGAAACGTTTAAATGAATCCTTAATTCGAGTTTTTTGCTATACATTTCTGGCTCCGTCATCACATGATTCTGATCTGAATTTTCATTGGTCCATGAATTGTTTGCTTTGATAAGATTGACAGTTACCCTGAAAACCGCTCTAAACATTATCATGAGGTTAGAGGGCTACATTCAGAATAACTCGATTCGAAGGACAATGCGTAAAGGTAACAAAAGTCACGAAATATTGGATTACGAAGCCCGAATGGCAGCCGCGATCTAACTACTGCCGTGATATAAAAATTAGAGAGGTGATTAGAGCTCGAGTCTGGCGACTAGTAAAACAGTCACTTGTTACTTTTGAGAGACATTTTAAACGAGTATAATAAACTATTAGCCTTTGGATAAAACTAGAGCCGTTATTTCAACTTTGCGCTGGGAAGACAATTGTCACGCTTTTTTATTATGTGTGCGTGACATTGTAAATTAGAGCTATATATAGAGGAAGTCGTGAAAGTAACAAGAGAGTTCCGTCCGTGACAAATATATGAATAACCACGATATTGCGCACTAACTTTCGCAGAGCAAAACGTCGAAACAACGTCCCGATTCTTACGAGCAAAGGCATTGGCAATCAAAACTGTGAGCTGGGCAATGAATTTCAGACAACTGAATATACACATGCTATCTTCAAAGTCACAAAGTCACTTCAACCCTGGCTTCGCCAAATTAATCTTTTCCCGCAAAAGCAATGAAGCGCCATCGTGACGCCATACATAACGAAGGAAACACTGGACAACGGATGGGCATGTCTGGAGGATGATCTGCTGACTCAATTGAGTGTGGACTACGGTACTACTCAGAGTTTTTCTTTGGAAGGGATCCATATAACTGGCCCTGACTGCTGACGTATAATTTCCTTACATTTGGTGTAGATTTCATCATAGGTATCACCTTGGGCTACCGCTGGAGAAAAAAGGAAAGAGTGTAAACGAAATTGATTAATTCTTCCACAGTTTACAAGTGACAAGGAAATTCTTGATGCATTCATTCTAAGCGAGGGACTGGTGGGGTAAACACTCAGTATCTGGTGATAGAAATTGAAAACTGCTTGAATATGTAGTAGAAAGAACGAAGATAATAAAAACAAACCAAAAGAAAGGGAGCGGAGCCAAAATCGGTTTGAATTGACAAAATTAGGTCTTCATCAAAACTGGAAGATATCGATAGAGAATAAAGATACGAAGATATCAAATTTTTCAATATTAATAAATGAAATTTGTGATAATTCCACGTAAGGTTTTATTCGCTCACCAGTAAAATATTCTCCAAACTCTTGTTCCAGTTTAAGGGCCCTGTCAAATGTCTTCTGCGCCTGCTCCTCCGTTAGTCGTTTATTGAGTTCCCGGATGGAGTCCACAGATTTTGGTTTCAAAAAGATGGCGATCGGATAAAGTGTTGCAACTTGGAGACGCTTAATGGCATAACCGCTAACGTCCAAAATACAATGTTTATGCTACGAAATAGAAAATTCGATCTTATTAATACAGATTTTCAAAATTTGACAGTTCTTAGAAAAACATCCACATGTTGAGTAACGCAAGACAATAAGAACAGACATGCCCAGATTCCTTTGGAGCGTTTAGTCTCCTCTGTACTATTTTTTGGTCTTATTCAGCAGTAATCTTTAATATCAGTTACAATGGAAATTATGAGGCATTTCTATTTACACACTGATCTATGTCTGTTTTTGAAGTGGAATCCAACATTAAGTGGGAAAATCAATAACAGACACAAATGCTTTATCTCTCGGCAAACCCTGCGAGATTTCCATCGGATAGGAGGAGATGAAGGTTTAACTAATTCTTTTTTAGCCTTTTTCAGTAGAATAATTGCCACAATGAACCAGTTTCTTTATCTCTTTACAAAAAGGGACTATCAAAGTAGTTGCTACAAGGAGAAATAAAAGAATTTCCCATTCCATGGGCCGGGTTGTCTACAATGGCGTCTTGGTATCATTTGAGGGTGGGGATGCTAGGCCGGATTATGACTTTTTTTAGCAAATGGGGAAGTGGGGGAGAGAGTCTCTTTGCTACTCCTAGCTACACCCTATCATTTGCAAGTGTACCTTTTCGGCGACTTCTTTGACTGACTGCACACTGGTACCATACAGATTATCGTTGTATTGACCGGCTTCGATGAACATGTGGTTCTGAATTGATCGCTCCATCTCCTCGCGTGACTCTACAAAATGATAATCCCGCCCATCCACCTCATAGTCACGCCTCTCACGTGTCGTGTCTGTAATAAAAAAGAAACAATTACATAATAGCCTTGCAATGTTGATTATCATGCTGTTTGGCACACCCCCTGTTAGACTCTTTATGGGGAGGGTGGAGTGTGCGCGGGAGCGGAGGAGAGTGGGGCGAAGCGAAGCGTGGGGGAGGGGGGTTGTACCTTCTACAGGAAAGCGAAGGGGAGTTGCTAAGCTATAAAGAACAATAGAAGAGCTCAAACTAAAGGCCCGGGGAGGGATGTCAGCCATGTAAAGAGACACAAGCAATTTGTTCGTCAAAACGGTGCACGTGTACTAACTAAAGAAAATTGAGTCACTAGACACACCCAAGGACCATGATCTCATTGTAAAACTTTTAACACAAAACACGCATAAATAAAATTGTTTAAGTGTTTCTAGTATCACTACATACGGGGTACACAGCTGCCAAATTTATCCGGGAATTCCGAGATGAGGTCATCATTGATTCTGTCCTTGAGCGGTCCTAGGACTATCACGGGCCGTGTGTATTGTAGTTCGTGTTGGACCACAGCTTCGTACGATAGAATGTTGTCCTCTGCTCGTGCACTGTAACTGCTTTCACTATCGCTAGCGTTGGAAGTATAACTTGGTTCTACGTCACTTGTCGTCTCGTTCTCGGATTCTTTCTTGAAGAATGGTAGCTTCTTCGAAAATTTGAAGCTTCGCTTGCGACCCCCTGTTCCTTCATTAAACGATGTCTACAAAAGATAGAAACAACAGTCATTTTCTCCCCTAATTCAAGTCGAATCTTCTCAGTTTACTTTACTTACGTGACAAAAAATCTACCAATTTGCTCTGAACGAAACTATTAGAAGGCTGCTGAGTGAAATTAGAACAAGTGAAAGTGATCAGGATGAGCTTCACGTCAATTTTTCTTCTGTCATTATCGAATTAACAAACACCGGTGAATATTGAACCTGAATCAAATTAATTCAACTCTACATAAAAATACTCAACCTATCAAAAATGATTAAATCAATTAAAGAACCTGGTATTTACCCTTGTTTTATTTTCCTCGCTATTTCTTGAGAATTTCACCGTTTTCATTCTCGATTTTTCTCTTCTTTCGACTCTGAAAAGCAAAAAAACAATCAATTTTATAATTTGAAAAAGCTCATGAGAAGTATCCTAATCAACGCGTTGTTCTTACTTACCTCCTCTTACTGGGGATGACACCTCTCCCTTCCTCCTCCCCCAGAGCATTCAGTCGTCTGGCCTGCCACCACTCGTCATCACTAGCATTGGTCACGTGAAGAATGTCGCCGTACTTGAAACTCAGGCCCTGACTGGGAAGACCGCTGTCCTTTGTTTTGTCGTAGTCAAACAGAGCCCTGAAAAAGATAAAATTGTACCATGTGGGTAAAACCGGACACTTTTACTCTGGCAGTAATAAGAACTTAGACCTCCTGAGGGTTAAAAAAACCAACTGTTGAGCTATTCAGGGCGGAGAATGAAATCTCCTTTAGGAATGAAGGCGCATAGAGGACGCCTTTCTTTATAATCTCCGCAGGAAATTTTAGATGACAGATAAAATGTCACGAGATCAGGAGAGAGGTCGGGAATAAACGCCCTGATAGGCATCCTGCTCCTCTTCCAAAGACCACACCCACACCTTCAACACCACACCTACAATCACACCAACCCACACCTACACCCACTGTCCTTCACGAACGTGACGTCAGCAAAACAGGAAGGGCACCGTGAAGGCGGAAGGACCTGGGAGATTTTGAGTCTACAAAGCGACTCAGAAAACATTCTTAACATGAAAGGACATCTAGAAATGTTGGTCTTCTAAAGTAGAACGCAAACACAATTTGTGCTTAAGTACAAAAATAAGAAAAAGAATAAAGATGTGACCAGAAGATTAATAATAACTACAAATGGGGAGCTCGACATAAATTCGCTGGAAGAACCATTTATTTACTTTCCGTATTCGCCAACATTTAGAGCAATTGTTAAATAAAGCCGCTTTAACCTACTTTGCTCTGAACAGTTTGACTATTCAAACTATTTGATCCACTAGATTTAGCATATGAAATCCTACTAGCAAAATCCTTTCATCAACTGCATTCATGATTGGAACTAAAAGCCCGAATGCAAAGTCAAAAAACCCAGTAGGTAACAGTCCTTTATTTGCTATTAATTAAAAGCCCTTTCACATTCCGCAGACATTAAAAGATAAGCACGCGGAGAAAGATAGAGAATGGCGAATTTTTTAGCCCTTGCTATGAACTCAAAACCAGCTACAGCTGAAATCACAAAAAACAAAACAAAACAAAAAAAGATTCAAAGCAGATTATGAGATAAGAGTAATATATTAGTTCGATTTAATCAGCTCAGCGCATCGAAACCTGCCCATAAAAGTGGTCTTTATCAAAGCAGCAAAGCTGGAAAAATGTTTTACTGTGTACTTGCGCTTATCTTGAAAGGTAGACGCAAGTTTCAGTATTCCCCAAAACTGATCAAAAAGTATGAATACGATTTCTGATTTTGTACACAACAAGAGGTAAATTAAAGACTTGTCGCCCTGAGTGTGTTCAGAAAATAACGCAACAGGAGGGTTGATTTGAAAAAGTCACGCAAGAAACCTTTTGTGGATATTCCAAACTCTCTCTCTCTGTTGCACCGTTGTATTGCTTTGCTCATGAAACATCCAATAAAATATTCACATCCAAGACAGTAAATATGAAAAATCAGCTACTGCAAACTGTACACACTTCTTAACGTGTTGAAGGAAGTGTGAAAATAAAAACAGCAAAACCAAATCGGATCGATGTCGACAGAAAATGACGAACATTTCAGGAATGCCAGTGACTTCAAAAAAGCGTCACAGATTGAATTGAATGAGACAGAAACAGTGTTAAAAATAAAGATGGCGATATATGGCATTTGAGACACAAAACCCCTCGGTTTTAAGTGACCATGGGATCCTAGCAAACATGATACCCCTAACAAAATCGAAAATGATGAAAAGAACCTTATAACTAATCTCCTTAGATTAAAGACACGAGTCAGGGTCGTATTTTGAGTCAAGCGAGCTATTTTTAAAAGACGAGATAAATATTCACGTGTAATTCTTACCTAACATACAGCTGACGCTTCACAGACGTTCTCAGAGTTCCCGGACTTCCACTGCTCATCATTTTCTCACGAATATCGTGAATTTTCGCTTCAAACTGATTGTACTCTGTAAAGAGAAAGCAGACAGAAACCTCAGCGTTATATCGCTGCTAACTTGCCAGAAAACCACGCGTTCACGCGGCTACAACAGACTAAATAACTCGGCGCTAACAAGTAACTTTCCCACTCCAATATGCAAATTTTTGGAGATACTTGCCTGTTACGTACATAAGCTCATGGCGTAGACTAGTTCATCAATTAACAACCGACCGAAATACCCACTAGAACTCTAAAATCAGATCTACCAAGATAAACTAGCCATTAAATAATCAAATGTAACGCAATATTCGTTCACAATCGACGAATCAAGATTTCACCCTTGGTGTAACCATCTCAAACGATGTGATATTGTATTGGCGCGGGCGTGCGACCGGGCTACGCCAAGCGCCGAACTGTCAAACTCGATCGACTAATAGCAATTCCGCGGTAAAGTTCATTAAATTTTCTGCGATGGCCAACGAATATAGGCAACAGCAGCAGAAATCTTAAGCCGGAGCGCATATCTAATCCACTTTTTTTTGTCTGTTCATATTTAATGAACTATCACAAGCGTGGTCCCTCCTGGGTGCATCAAGCTTTTGTTTATTAATTCTCACAAGGCCACAAAACGCTCAAACTGAATCAAAACTAAACACACGCTGATCATCAATAAAAATATTAGTCGGGTAAATAATCCACCTTTTTGCATACATCCAGCTTTTTAAAACTTAGCACCATCCATCAGATGAAGTACATATTCGACTTGAACAAGGCGACATCTTTAAAAATTGCTTTCATTGGTATGCTGATGACATCGTGAATATTCCGTGCTTAAATGATAGATACTTCAACGAATCGGTCAAATGACAACTTGAGTGACATTTTTAGGAAATAATTGTGACAATTACAGTATTTCGCTTTATTGTCGAATGGGAAATAACAGTATATTAACAAGGGCCATAGACGGCCTAGGTATTGAAATAGGAATAACAACGGAAACCCGACATTATCTGTTGAAACATCGGATACCTACGTTTGTTTTTAGCGTGTCTGTTCAAATCTCTGTCAGATCTTCGCGAAAGTTTTGATTTATTATAATATTGAGCCCCTTCAAATTCACCAACAAAAAGCTTTAATTTCGAGGAAAACCACTGCATCAACATCACTTTATAATTCGAGCAACTCTTAAAATAAACCACTCTTGCAAAAAAATTACCATTAGCGGAAAAGTTGCCTTGATAAAATTACAGACACACATGGCGATATTTGTAAACATTTTATACAGGAAGTCGAATAAGAACAAATCAAATGTATACACACTGTTTTATGTCAGCCAAAAATTACACCGAGCGGTTAACGAGACCAAATAAATCTGTCAAATTAGTTACATGGTTCTTGTGACGGCTGCAATTGCACATTTTTCAACTCTCTCAAGTGTGAAAATAACAATTTTAAGGACGAAAAAGTAGACAAAAAAAAACCAACAATATAATCATTCTAAACGCATATTTATATTTCCGTGAGACGTGAAAACTCGAAGTTCAGTGGCAGTATACTGGTTAATATAAATTCGAAAAACTAATTTTATAAAAAAAACTCTTATTTCAAAGACATTTTTTGTCATAACCAATCTTTAACGTTCAATTCCAAAATCTCGCCAATTGGCAAAATCGTTGAGACTTTCAGTGAAACTTCAAGAGCGGTGCGTGAAAACCACATGTGAAATCTAGACGAGTTTTTAACAGTGAAATCAAAAAGCATAGCCCCGCTTACCTTCTGGTTTATACTGAGCCACTATCACCACAGTGTTCCCAGCGCCCTTCAGTGCAGCGGCCGCTTTCTCGTGTGTGGCGTCCTCCAAATCTGTGTCATTTACCTGAGTAAAATAAGCAAAATGAACTCAGCAACGAAAAGGATAATACATCAATAGAAGCTTAGATACATTATAATCTTAAAAAACGGTTACATGAACTCAAATTGAGCTTCCTTTCTCTGAAACACAACGAGAATGAGACTATTATCATTCAAATTTTAACAAAACTGACTCGAATATCATGGTTGCTTCTAGCACAATTTCGGTTTAATTTGTTGGTATATGTGATTGCGTTATTTATAATTCATCAGATGGGTCTGTACAACGATAGCGACTCTTTACACGATGGCAATTATGAAGAGAATGATTTAAGCGCGTCGAAATTTACATTTTAATCGTGACTTGTGAAAATAATGGTGCTTGTTACTTAATGCTGATGAAAAATGAATTGCTAATGCTGATCAAGAAGAAGCCTTATCACATCCTTTTAATTCACTTAGGAATTACACACCGAGATCACATACGCTTGGATCCTCCAAACAAATCAAATAAATGACAAATTTTCGAGATTATATATAATTTACATCTAAACAGCTCCTTATTTCCTTTTTACCTGGAAGATGCCAAGAAAGACTGCCAAACTGTCGAATATTGCTTAAGTCATTAACGTGTATTGCCGTTTCCTTTTCGATACTACTTGTTCAGCGGAACGATATTTGTTTCTTGTTTAAATCTTATTGAAATAATGGACGAAAATCGACTGCACTACCCACGGGTTGTGGGCGAACACCGAAGATTCTCACCCACGCTGATTTAAAACGAATTAATAAGAACAAAACTATGCGGTTTACTGCACAAATATTTAGGTTAAAGAACAAAAGAATAACAGTTGCAATATCTGCGGTTAAACCAACAAAAACAGTTCGGTTCCAAGAAAGGTCGGGAAATATTGATGTAAATCATTGATGTAAATCATCAGCATCTGATTGGAAAGGGAGTTCACTAGTTAATGAAATCAAATACGGTCGAATCCCAATAACTCAGAGTTGGGAAGGTAAGCGCGGGAAAATATCGATCCAAGCTTTGCACTTGATTGGCTAAGAGAACATGTGATTGCTCACATGCGCGCCTTGATTCACGTAAATGCTACAAACTCTTCCCTTTTGGAAGAACTTCGAAGAAAATAAGAGTTATATAGTTAATAAAAATCTTACCGAGAGGATTTGATCGCCTCTTCTCAGGTCTCCACTGAGATCAGCCACACCACCAGCAAGAATAAAAGAGATAAAAATCCCTTCACCATCTTCACCGCCCACAATGTTAAATCCCAGGCCTGTGGGTCCCTTGCTCAACACGACCTTTCTTGGCTCTCTGTCAAGATACGACCTCAAATTTATCGCAAATAGAAACTTAACTTTCTTACCATGTAATTAAAGTTGTGTAAGAAATGTCAGTTCAGCTTGTGTTTTAATTAGCAACAGCATTGCAGTGTGTTGGTGGTTTACATTTAAATCTAGAGACAAGTACTTTGAAGGGGCATTAAAAGTAAATTTGATGTATTGCCGTGAAAAATGGTTCGAATGATATATTGTTCTATATCATTTAACACGCTGCCTCACAAGGAACGCAACAAACAACATTTTCTTCCATACACATAACACGAAACTGTAATCTCCTCACAATCTAGGACCCTAAGAAATGACAACCTTCAAACCAAAAAATCAACAAACAGAAAAAGGATCCTAAATACATGTACAAGATTGCCTCCACTGTTACCTTGTAAAACCATCATCCTCTGGCACTGATGGAGCTTGTGGTTTTTTTAAACTGTTAGTATGTTCATTAGGTAGAGCACTTTCTTGAATCGGCACTACTAATGGCAGTATGCTGTCTGTGGCTTTTTCTTCCTGTGGGGGGGATGGTGGGGGCGGTTGACCTACCATGGAAATAGACATACTGTCATGTAACTTGCCTCAGCTGTCCAGTTTCCATTAACTGAGTTTAACCTTGTCACAGAGTTACATGTTTTGTTTAAAGGTTTCAAACAGAAACAAATTTCAAATAAGCTTTGGCAAAGACCAAGCCAGAATGCCACACTAAGTTTACGTTTGTACTAAATTTAATGCCCAAGAGAAAGGGTCAACCATAGATCTTCACTTGTTCCATGATGTCATCCCTGTTCACGGGAAACCTGGACAAAATCACAGTAAACACGGTCCATGTTGGTTGATACAGACACTACTGTGTGTAGAGCAAACTATGTGTTCCATTTGACAAGAGGTGGCGGCATGGTCGTGTGGAGTTTGAAAACTCAATTCTGAGGTCACTGGTTTGTATTCCTCTTTGGGTAGTCCCTGTTCAACTCCTTAACTACACTGGTAAATAACTAACTGGTAAATAACTAATTGGTAAATAACTAACTGGTAAATAACTAACTAGTAAATAACTAACTGGTAAATAACTAACTGGTAAATAACTAACTGGTAAATAACTAACTGGTAAATAACTAACTGGTAAATAACTAACTGGTATGCCTCCTCCTCACTGGGATTTTTTTACCCATGTTTCACTTGATTTGCATGACTAAAATCTGGTTGTTTGAGAATTTTCAATTAGCAGGCCACAATGGAGACTACTGGGTCAATAGCAATTGAGTGTCACCCCCAGCACGTCAAGTAGTGTCTGTCCATTTAAAGATCTCTTCAGAGAACTGGTTATTCTTGACACATGCATAAGTAACCAACCAAAACGACACATTATTTCTGCTATTTAAAAGCTGAGAGGCCTGGTACTCACTTAAATTGACAGCTTCATGATAAACTGGGGGAGGGGTCCCTGAATCAGTTGTATGCACCACGCCTACTCTTGATACAACAATAACAACTTTATTTTGTGTCTTCTTCAATGTGGCCACAGCATCTTCATGCGCAACATCTTCCAGGGATGTGTCATTTACCTATAGTGGGGTGAGGACACCACAAGTCAAATATCTTTGTACATCAGCTGCTGAACATTACATTACATTTTTACATTTATATAGCGCAGACTTCTATGTGGATATATTCAGTCGTGCTTAACAGTATCGTAAGGTTGAGATCGGATGTCAGCATTTTAATCAGGCGCCTCTGGCAGCTGCTTCAGTCCATGTAGCGATCTCACCTTCCCACCCATTCCACCCCGGGGAGGACATCCACTACACAGAAATCTTGTGCATGGGAAATTTACGTCTCCTGCCCCTGACCCTGCAGGAGACGGGACCTACAGCTTTACGTCTTATCCGAGAAGACGAAGCAATGTGAGTGAAGCATCTTGCTTAAGGACACAACGTCATGCCCCAGCCAGTACTTGAACCCGGGCCAACCGACCCAGAGTCCAGCGCACTGGATATTTATAATAAGTATGACTTGAAGTACTTCGTAGAGCCATATTTGTTTCTATAATCCTCTTATATACACACATTCCACTGCTCTCTTCCTTCTTAATTTCAATTTTTTCCAGGATGGTACTTTCCCATACCCAATAGAACAATAAAATACTTATTTATTAACATGTAACTCACCCTAACTATCTTGTCTCCTACTTGTAGTCTTCCATCTTGCTGTGCCGCCCCTCCATCAATTATCTTGGTGATGTAAATTCCATCGTCATTCGGTACATGTTGATTTCCTTTGCCCCCTGCGATACTAAAACCAAGACCTGTTTGAACAAAACAATACAACATCTTGTAAACAACTTATGCAGGTGTACTGATTTAAAACACACAAAACTACAAAAACAATTGAAAAACAGTATATGATTGTACAAGTTTCTTTCTTTTCTTTACAATGAAAATAATTCATTTGTAAAAAAGTCAGGTAAAACACTGCATGTATCGAAAAGCAAGATCAGATGCTTGTAATCTTCAACTTGTATCAAGCCTGCTTTGTACCTGTATTGAACCTGTATAGAGCCTCTCTTACCCTTGGTTCCTTTTGTCAACACTATTTCTTCAGTTTGCTTATTTCCAGATAGTGGTTTAGCAGATTGCTCTCTCTTTAAGGTCTATCAGTTCAAAAAATCACATAGTTATGCATAATTGCAGCTCTTTTCATATAGTGACACTTTGATTTCTTGCATAAAATGACCCATAATAAAACTTTCTCAGAGCTTTATATCTGTACTCTTCCACAAAAAACACAATGGGTAATTTTAACTAATCAATGTTTTTCTTTAGCAACTCTATTAGTTGTTCAAATTCAGTATGATAGAAAAAAAGAAACAAGCAAGATGCTGAATATTAGATACAATTTTAAACACCTTGACTGCTTTCACAATATTTCCTCAATGTTTCAAAATGTAAGCAAACATAACAGCAGTTGTTTGATACTAAATCCTTATTAATGAAAAAGATGACATGTAAAAGCTGACAATTACCAGTGTCACAGTCCCACCAGCAGCTTTCAAGGCTTCCACAGCTTGCTGATGAGACACATCAACTGTTGATGTATTGTTCACCTTCACTATACAGTCTCCAACACTGCAAAAAAAAAAAAAAAAAAAACCAAATCAATCAAGCGTGATCTGTATATCGCGTTAGCGAAGGAAAACTGGGATGATATGATACAGGAAACTGATGTCGATAAAGTGGTTGGTAGGCTCGAAAATACCATCCTAGGGCACCTGGATAGCTGCATGCCTCTGAAAACGGTGCGCATGTCTTCAAGAGACCCGGGCTGGATGACTCCGCTCGTTCGATCGATGATACGAGCCAAATCACGCATATCACTCAGTAATCAAGACCGTCTTAAAGTTATGAATAAAAGGATCTCTGAAGTGATTTTCAGAAACAGAAGGGACTTTATCGCCTCTATTGGAACTCGGGATTGGTGGAAAAAAGTGGATAAAACATCTCAGCGCCGCAAGCCGGTGATTTCTCTATCTCTTGGCCACTACGAACTCAACGCGTTAAATGACTACTTTGGTGACCTATGTACTGACAACGCCTACATAAAGCCAACACCTCTGGAGATTAGTGAAGATCAGGAAGTCCCAGAAATCTCAGAGCGACAAGTCCTGAATTCTCTTATGCGTATAAAGAAAACAGCAACCGGACCAGATGGCATCCCGTATACTATATGGAAAGACCACGCCGAGCTATTCGTTCCAGTGATCACCAGGATTTGGAATCTGTCTCTTAGAACACACGCCTGGCCTGTCTCTTGGAAAAAGTCAGACCTGTACCCCTTGCCGAAGGTTGATATACCTAAGGGAATATCAGACTTCCGCGGAATAAATGTGACACCTGTCATCGCAAGGTGCTTTGAGAAAGCTGTCTTAGGAACACACGCAAGGGAGACCTTCGATGAACATTCTGGGATCTCACAGTTTGCATACATAGAGGGAGGGAGCTGTACCAATGCTCTACTGACTATCCAACATACTGTCAATCAATATCTTGATATCCCAGAGTGCAAAGCGGTACGCCTATTCGCTATGGATTTCAGCAAGGCTTTTGATAGTGTGAAACACGATCTCCTCTCGCACAAATTGAAGCAACTCCCCCTAAATCCTTTTATAGTTAACTGGTATCTAAGCTTTTTGGAAGACAGGCAGCAGAGAGTCATTAGAAATGGGTTTATTGGAAAATGGAAAAGTGTCAACAAAGGTACCACCCAAGGAAGTGTCAGCGGGCCGCACTTGTTCAATGTCTTTCTCAGTGATTTAGAGATTCACTTGGACAATAAGAGCGTGCTGGTAAAATATGCAGATGATACAACCATTATCTCGCCTGTGATAGGTGATAATGACAATTCTATCGCACTGATTAATCAGTTTTCCCAGTGGTCTAGAAGTAATGGTATGTGTAGCAATACATCTAAGTGCAAGGAAATCATTTTCCGCAAGAAAGGTTGTACAATAGAGTTTCCGATGGTGTCTGGAATACCACAGACAAAAGAGCTTACTATTTTAGGGGTAACATTTCAGGAAGACAGTAGGTTCATAACACATATTCGGGAAAAACTAATCAAAGCAAACAAGTGCCTGTTCATTTTAAGATCTTTAAGGAAAGAAGGGTACAATCAGGCTGAAATAGACCATCTGTTTCTAAATCTGGTTCTACCAAATATATTATACGGGCTGTCCGTATTTGGCACTGTAAATTCCGAATTAACAACAATCCAATGTTTCTTAGATCGATGTTATAAGCGCAAGTATACATCCGACCACATTAATGTTTATGAATTGTTAGTTCAACAGGACACACGTATCTTCAAGAATGTTTTTAATAATACAATACACCCTTTAAGAGCTATAATGCCAAAAAAGAAATCAACCAAGTACAATCTGAGGAAAGAGACAAGTCACCATCCTAAAATAAACACTGATAGGTTCAAAAACACGTTTGTCAATCGCTTAATTTTTAAACATAATCTAGTCTTATAATTTTTATCTTGATTTTCTCTGTAATTTATATATATACCTTCTTTTAATGTTGTAACATAGGATATGTGATTATTTATCTTATGACTTAATAAAGATTCAATTCAAATTCAAATTCAATAAACAACAGGAATTCAAATAAAAAGATATTTCTGGTAAAATCCCCAGATGTCACACTTTACATCCAAGGTGCCATAAAGAGCACCTATGTGAAACATAGCCCTATCTTGTCTTAAATGAAGGTTAAATGGCAATAAAAAACATTACTCTAAAGGTGTCCGATTCCAAGAACACCTTTGCGATGTGGAGAGGAATGACAAGGACACATCAAAACCAGTCACTAGACATTTTAATTTACCTAATCATTCTAAGCAACATATGGCAATCTGCGGTCTTTCCTTACACTTGGGTAGCACGGAAAGCCATAAAACTCTTGAACAAAAGCTCATCTTTCAAACCGGCAGTCTAAATCCCACAGGTATCAACGAACGCTTTTCATTCCACTAATTTATTCGTGTTTTTCTTGTTGCCATGTTCCCACCAATAACATAGCTCCATTTTCTGCCTTTAAAAGCACACACAACCCACAATTCCTCTATTCACTCTGACGAAGGGCTAACGCTCGAAACTTCAGCTTTTATAATCATAATGGTGTCCAGTTTACCATTTCAACTTTGTTGATATATATATATATATTATTAACCAAGTGCGAGGGCTGTACTGGGAGAATATCAGCCCGAGGTCTTGACAGTACGGACCGAGCGCAGCGAGGTCCATACAAAAAAAGACTGAGGGCCGATATTCTTCCAGTACGGTCCCGAGCAAGCTTGGTTAATAAGAGATTTATTATACGACTGAAGTTCAAAGGGACACAAGTGCGGTATCATTCGGGACCATTCGGGACAGTGCCCGGTCCAATACTTAGGGAATATCGGACCGGCAATAGAGCATTTTGATTGGTTGATTTTAGTTATTGGCCCTCTGACTGCCCGAGTCGTGTAATAAATTCAAATTATTACTCTAAATTAGTTTGTAGCCCACTTACTTCAGCCTCCCGTCCTGTGAAGCAGCACCTCCCTTGATGATCCTTGTGATGTAAATACCAAAGTCGTCATCAATATGTGGGTTATCTTTTCCTCCACCAATACTAAACCCAAGACCTGTTGTACCCTAAAAAACAACACGCAAGAACAGATGTCATCATAAAAATCAAATACATGCACTGACCAGTTGAATCACTGGAGAGATAATCAGGAACTCTTTAGGCCTGTCATAAATGGACAGGAAGATTGAAAGATAAATTTCTCTTATTCTCAAACTCAGAAAAAAATGGTGTTTGACAAAGAGCTTCACAAATTCTTTCAGCTTCCTTTTAGGTAGACTAGCCTGCCAGAACAGATAAAAAAATTTTGCACACTCCCCTTTTAATGCAATCTTCCTCGTACCGTTTTTACAAAGTAGCTGATAACAAGCACAGTTTTCACATCACTAGAATTCCTCACCTCATTAGCAAGACTTGTCTTAAAAATAAATATAAATTTCTAGGAAAGAGGCAGCGCAAATTTGAATTTAAGAAAATCAATGAAATAATCCTACCCTTTCTAAAATGATGTCTACGTATTCATAATCCCCTGAGTCAACATAACCATTTTCCTGCAAAAAAAAAAAAAAAATTAAGAAAGCAGTTAAGAAATGTTCTAGTCCATCACATTCAAAACTGACATATAAGGTTTGTCTACAACAGTATCAGAGTATTCATCAGCTCTGTTTTCAAACTGTTTTGATGATAAAAACTTTCACAACTGATCTATGTGCTTCTTCAGAATTATCACCACATAATTTCTTTGCACCTTTTAAAGATTCAGAGTCCAAATGTATGAGAAGATGACTCCAATTTTTTCTCGCATTATTTCAGAAAATAATATTGAATAAAAAACAATTTTGTTAAATTTGTTACTCAAAAGTGATGGGAAAATATAACTCAAGTTAAGTCAACTCTTCATTTTTTCCTTGGAAACCAATGTTGTGTGTACCACTACAGGTAGTTATTACTGATTTATCAAAACAACTGGTACTCTTGTGTATGTAGCTTGTAGTTATCAAGTGATTATCATGTTGAGAGCCCCCTGCATTAAAGTGAAAAACAGAACAGCTTTCTAATTCACAACTGAGTAATTAAACTGGGTTTGACCACATGGACAACTCCCACTGAAGAGAACTTGTTTGGATTGAACATACAAGGAAATATACAACAACCAATAAAGATATCAGAGCTTTTAAAATGTCAAAGATGACCCAATTCATGTTTCCAGTAATATTAAAAATAAGCAAACTTTTATTAATGATTAGAAATTACAAATCTTTGAGGGGAATTTAACCCTTTCCAACTTTATTTGAGCCTTTTTTTTTTTTTTTTTTAATGAAGCCCGTCACTGTTTAATACTTGTCAGCTTTGGTTTACAGTTTGTTTTTATTCATTTATTCACCTTTTTTCGATATTTTGATTTCTTTTTTTGAGAGGATGCAGTTGACAGAGGAAACAAGATAATGCTATGGACAATGTAAGCATTGAAACAATTGTTGAAATTCCAGAAAAAAACTTTATTCCTCTATGATCTGTATTGATATAATTCTGGAAAAAATAAACTCACTACAGTTGTAGAAATTGCCCATCTATAATGTACTACCAAACAATTTTAGAAATATTAACAGATTTTCAACTGAAAGATATATTTTCCAACCTTTGGTGGGAAAACAAACTTATCATACATGAAAAAATTCTCCAGAAAGGGTATCAATATCTGACACAACATCATTTCAAGGTACAAAGGTCTGATAAATCAAGAACTTTGTAGTTTCTATTACAAAAGGATAATAAACATGGATGCAAAAACCATCCTGGAACAAACTCTGCCAATAAACTAACATTTGAAGCCCAAAAATATTTGCTGACCTCTCCTGACAGCTTTAATGTAATAATCTCATATTTAACAGCTAAAGACTGAATGTGCAGACAACAGACTGTATCAAACTTTTACATACTTAAGGTGACACTGTAAAATTTATTGGCATAAGTAATAGCCATCAACTGTCAGGCGTATTAGTGCCCTTGTTGCTTTCAACAAAAACTGAACTACAAAAGCACCATTTGCTGGCCTGCAAAATTATGCGAGACAAGCCACCTAGTGTCAGCAAAATAAGACAAACACAGAGCAGTGTGCACTTTCTGACCATGGATAAGCATAACGGCATGTCGACTCTTATCAATTGAGGGCACTTAACAAGTTTAGTTCTACAGTTCTCTTTCTGTACTCACCAATACACTATCAGCATGTGAAGATTCAGCAGTTGATTTCTAATGTTAAAAGATACAAAAATACAACACAAGCTAGGGTTAATAGATATACAAATAACCTCAAAAAGCAAACCCATTAAAACAAGATACACTTCAATGAGTGTCTGTACCCCACTGAATGGTGTGCAGGATCTTAGTAATTTCCTCATTGCAAAGTTGAATCCTATATGCTTGTAAATATCAACAGAATTTTCAATGCCAACATTTTCCAATTCTTTGGGTGAATTAACCACAAATTCACACAAGAAACCTATGGCATCTGTTGTAACATGACACTTCAAGGTTCAGTAAGTAGTGGTAACTATGCATACTAATAAGCTGCTTAAGTCCAAACATCATGTGAACAAAACCACAATCTTTTCAAAAACTGAATACAAATGTCAAGCTTCAATGCACAAGCTGATAAAACCCAGACAAACAGTCTTTCAATCCTTTAATTTTTTTTGGCATAGTTCAAGATAAGGCCATTCTCTTGTTCCTTTACTCATAAGATGACAATCCATTTATGATAAAATGCAATTAATTATCACCATAGGAAAAATTGTGGTTGTGTAGGCAACACCCTTTCCTGATACACTTGAGAAGTAATGCAAGGTTGATTTGTGACTAAATTCTCTATACATGTACATGTTATTTATGATCTATGTGAAGAGAATGAAAAATTTGTTCAACTACAGAAAACTTCCACTAAAAGGTGAAAAGCCAACCTGTCATTATAATAATTTAAGTGATAACATACAAAGGGAATCTACATTTTGAGTTGTGAGTACAAGGTGGTGCCAATATGAGAAAACTTAAATCATTTTGGAACTGAACCATGCATAAAAAACTCTAAACTAATTTGAAAGTGGAAAAAAATTCCAAAAACCAGACATCACTTAGTCTCAATGAAAGGTGATTAACTAACTTTCAAGGAAAGCAGGAATATGGTACTATATTCAACAGCTTTTTCTTTGGTAGCAGAGGAGAACAGATTGATCTAAATCTGTGTCTGAAAGAAATTTCCTCTCTAAAGTCAAATTTAGGCTATTTTCAGAGTTATGTGAACAAACCTTTTCTAAAAATGAGATGTATTCATAATTTTAAGTAGGTTTTGTTCACCACCAAGCCAGAAATGTGTGGAATTAGTATAATAAAATTATATGTCACTAATAAGATGAAACACATACATACTAAGACTTCTTTCATGCATTGCCAAAATAGATTAAAGCATTGCCTTGTACTTAATAATGAAAACAAAGAATGAAATGTTATATTTTGATCACAAATAGAAGTTTAGTGATGCTTAATGAAATTTAGAAAAAAAAAAAAAAACAAGAGCAAAAGTGAAATACTATGAATATGATTTAATAAACTTACAAATTTATTTCACTTTAGAGTGAGCCTCTTATCTCCATAGCAATGGATGTACTATTGATCCACTTATATCACTACAGACCTCACCTTATAAATTTAACTTTCGATTAAAACTGATAAAATACGACAACAAAATCATAAAAATAATCTCCTATCAAAGTTTTCAAATATTCTACCATTAGCAACATTGAAACATTTAAATCACGTGAGGTCGCAGAAGACTTCACCCTCGCTGTAGCTGGTCAACATCTGCACTCATAATTTTTAGGTCTTTATTATTTTAATAGTTTTTCCTATTTAGTAATGCTAAATTTTTTCTTTTCTCATATATTGTAATCAGTCCTCTATCGTGAACATTAATGTTAATTATTTTAAAAATTTGTAAATAATTAGATATATGGTTTAAAATTGTAAATAATTGCTGTCATTATTATTAAACAAAGCAGGCCAATTTTTATCACAATTTTTGTACTTTTAGTGACTATAGTGAATAAAGGTTTTGTATACATTGAAACATGATTCTGGCTGTAGTTTTAAGGCAGCAATTTTCAAGAAAAAACTTCACCCTTCCAAAACTTGTAGGGTCTGAAATTTCTTTCTTGACCATGGTTAAATCACAACAACATCTTCTAGTTCAAGGTCATCCTTGATCTCATTACTCCTCTCCTTTGCCGTGTGCAAGATTATTGGAAGGATAGACACCCTAGTCATCATACGGAGTCAAATGGTTAACCTTTAAACTATCACCAGTGATTAAACTGTAATTTCTCTTTACAAATTGATATACATTTTCCAACAAACAGGTGATAAGAATAACTATCAATTAAAAATTAGTTATCCTGATTAAATCCAAAATTCTATTTGCTAACATTGAAAGAAACATATTGCAGCTATTAAGAGAATTGATGAGAAAATCTTGGGTTCATGTTTTAAAAAATATGACAAACCTCTACAAAGCTGTCTTGTTGAACACTCTGGACAATACTTTGTGTAACAACTGGAGGTGGGACTGTTTCTCCATTTACACCTCCCTTGAAACAATAATTAAAACAAATGGTGAAATGATAGCTTGTTTATCAGATGTACAGTCTTAACAACAAATTGAATCTTGATATAAATTTAAAGGCAAGTAAAGTCATCAGAGACAGCAATAAAATCAAGCAACAACTCTGAGAATTACGGTTTAAAAGGGCTAATGTCATTTAGTGTAATGTTAGTAACGCTGAAAATTAAATATGTGAGAAAATCTTGAAGTATGACAGTTCCTGAATGCCACCATTCCAGAACGATTATAAGAAAAAAATTACAACATGACACTGGCCATAACTTTATGATTATTCCCTGCATATCGGTTCCAAATCTAAATCCTTTTAACACTCTAACATCTACAGGAATTGGGAGTCAAAATTTATCATTATGAGTATAACTTTGTGAAACATGTTCAGAGGTTTCACAAACAT
Source organism: Stylophora pistillata (assembly GCF_964205215.1). Lineage (NCBI taxonomy): Eukaryota > Metazoa > Cnidaria > Anthozoa > Scleractinia > Pocilloporidae > Stylophora > Stylophora pistillata. Next base: position 30,887,266 of record NC_142525.1, read on the forward strand.
AGCACAAATTAAAGTCATTCTCTAAGCAAACTGTAGAACAGAGCAGAAATTTGCATAAAAATGTATTCTTACTAATGTTTGGTCCACGATGGGCTGAAGGAAAAACCTCACTGCTAATATGTCGTATCAAAAGCAATGTACCCTTTAAAATGGTTTATTTTGTATTGTGATGAATCACAGGTTAATCTAAACCAATAAAAAACTTAATTATCACTGCTGGTAACAGAAAATTTTAAATTAAATGATTCTTGTCAAAGATCTCAGCAAAAAGTTGTTTTAACGTAAACTGATCGCAGATCATAATGCTTGATACACAAAAGAGTAATTACAGAATTCTTTTAAGGACAACAATGATGGTTCGCCTACACATGACCAATATTTCAGATTTCACACACGCAAATCTGTCATCTTGTAAAATTGCACCTTGCATCAGGAAATGTTCCAGTGTTTAAATATGTCAATTTTCATTTCCTTTGTGATTGCCTCTCCTCGAATAAGAAACAAACTTCAAAATGTTTTTGTTAGTTATTTCGAACATTCGCCACATTATCAGATTTCGTTACGCTACTCTAGAAAAACACGTTTCAAAGTACAGGAAGCAAAGTCTACAAGTTTACCTTTTCGAAATCCTGATAGCTTGGAGGCGATTCCACAGGGGCAGGATGACTCTGCCAACTTCGTAAGGCTTCATGAGTTTCTTCAGCTTTTTGTTCGGGTGTTTTGGTGTCGTCTAACAATGTGGTTTCATAAAACTCTTGTATATCTGAATTTTAATTATAGAAGAAATATACAGTTTGATAACACAACAGAAAGGGGGCTAAAGAAATATTACAAACGCGGACCTATTGAAATCCACTTCGACGACTTGCTCTGGCGGGTTATTTCTTATTCTAGATTGTCAAGACAACAAGATCGAAAGGAAAATAAAGCCCTACAACTATTATTATTAGGATAACACCGCTAAGATGTACCCTTCACTTAATATAACACTAAAAAAAATCCAAACATCAGACGGATCTTACCTAGTAGAGCTAGAAACAGATGACTCTGAAATATCCGAATTACTCTCTCAATAGCCATGCGAAGCGCTCTATCCTGTGGCTTGTTTAACTTCTCGTAGTAACGCTCCAAAAGCTCGAGGGCCTTGCTAGCATCTGAAATAATAGCATTTAAATTTAATTCGAAAAATCACTACACAGCAATGACATAATTTCAGTGATCACTGCTTCTTGCAGAACTCCCCGTCATTCAAACTAGCAGAGACGACCTACCTTCCTTACGAACCGGCATGATCCCGCCGTTTTTCTGCCTCCCAGATGATTGAAACAAAAGATTCAAAGCGAAAGAAAACTCAATGGTATGCTCCTAAGCCCTCTGAAGACAATTACCCAGAAACTAGTCCCGAAGGAAGACTCCAAACCGCTCCACATTCGATAGAATCAACATGATGAACGCCTTTTGCGTGCCAGCGGCCACAGGGTGAATCACGTGGATGTAATCAGCCAATTGCACTCAAGAGAAAGGAATGAGCCATCTCTTGAAATCGTTTCTCGTGATTGGCTGTGACTTGTCGAATTAGAAATGCCCAGCGTTTCTAAGATTGTTCCTTTTCTGCCTGTTCGTTGCGAATCGTGCTAACCGGCGGTTTTGCTTTAAACGATCACAATTTTTTAGCAGCTCACTCAACAAAATCTGTCATCAAAATTCAGGAATAATTCCTTTTATTAAAAACTAGATCATTGGATAATGCAATTCAAGACTTTTTATTGGCTTAGCCATTATGGTATATCAGCCAATATACCATAATCTACAAATATGGTAAGCACGTGTCAGCTTAAAATTAAAAGGGAGCTAAAAAATTTAATGAAATTTAATAATTTGATTTTAAGGTTTTTAATAAAACAATTATTCTACTCGCGCATCCAACGCGCGCTCGTGGAATAATTGTTAAAGATCATATGATCGTCGTTGTTATTATCGAAATTAGCACCCAACGAGATGTTTTGCCCAAGACTACAAGCAAATCCTCGGGTCCTGCCGTCAAGGAAAACAACTTTCATCTTTCTGTTGGGAAACCGCTCTTGATTTTTTTCCTTTTTTCTTTTTATCTATGTGCCGACCACCCGGCTTGTTTTTTTTTTTTGCTTTTTTTTTTTTTTTCTATTAACGATATTCAATATCTGCTTTTAAGCCGGTTTACAGGCGACGATATTATCATCTATAATTCAGGCGCGTAGCGTGGTCATTTTTTCAAGTACGCACAAGTGTATATGATCTAGAAACCTAAGAGAACTGAGCGAAAAATACTGCGTTCTTTATTTCTTGTTCGAAATAGTTGTGTGAATACAAGCAAAGAACAAAGCGTCTCGCCCTTATTTTGAGCAAACTTGGCGCAAACACAACATTGTTATCAAAATTTTCTGGTCACCTCAAGTACGCACGTGCGTATATGCGTATAGGACGCTACGCGCCTGTAATTTTGGGCTTGTCTCTCATATACCGGGTTCTGAAATAATCAATAATTAACAGATGGATGTAAAAGTGGGCAAAGAGGACCGGTGAGTACAGAGGACCAGAGGAACAGTAGGAACAGTGGGCAAAGAGGATCAGTGGAACACTAGGAACAGTGGACACAAAGGACCAGTGGAACAGTGGGCGCAGAGGACTAGTAGAAAAGTGGGTACAAAGGACCAGTGGAACAGTGGGCACAGAGGACCAGAGGAACAGTGGGCGCAGAGGACCAGTGGAACAGTGAGCACAGGGGACCAGTGGAACAGTGGGTACAAAGGACCAGGGGAACAGTGGGTACAGAGGACCAGAAGAACAGTGGGCACAGAGGACTAGTGCAACAGTGGGCACAGAGGACCAGAAGAACAGTGGACACAGAGGACCAGAAGAACAGTGGGCACAGAGGACCAGAAGAACAGTGGGCACCTAGGACCAGAAGAACAGTGGGCATAGAGGACCAGAAGAACAGTGGGCACAGAGGACCAGAGGAACAGTGGTTACAGAAGACCAGAGGAACAGTGGGCACAGAGGACCAGGGGAACAGTGGGCACAGAGGACCAGAAGAACAGTGGGCACAGAGGACCAGAGGAGAAGTGGGTACAGAGGACCAGAGGAACAGTGGGCACAGAGGACCAGAAGAACAGTGGGCACAGAGGACCAGAAGAACAGTGGGCACAGAGGACCAGAAAAACAGTGGGTACAGAGGACCAGAGGAACAGTGGGCACAGAGGACTGGTGGAACAGTGGGTACAGAGGACCAGGAGAACAGTGGGTACAGAGGACCAGGGGAACAGTGGACACAGAGGACCAGAAGAACAGTGGGCACAGAGGACCAGAAGAACAGTGGGTACAGAGGACCAGAGGAACAGTGGGTACAGAGGACCAGAGGAACAGTGGACACAGAGGACCAGAAGAACAGTGGGTACAGAGGACCAGAGGAACAGTGGGTACAGAGGACCTCAGGAAGAGTGGGCACAGAGGACCAGAGGAACAGTGGACACAGAGGACCAGAAGAACAGTGGGCACAGAGGACCAGAGGAACAGTGGGCACAGAGGACCAGAAGAACAGTGGGTACAGAGGACCAGAGGAACAGTGGGCACAGAGGACCAGAAGAACAGTGGGCACAGAGGATTAGTGTAACAGTCGGTACAGAGGACCAGAAGAACAGTGGGTACAGAGGACCAGAGGAACAGTGGGTACAGAGGATCAGAGGAACAATGGGCACAGAGGACCAGAGGAACAGTGGGCACAGAGGACCAGAGGAACAGTGGGTACAGAGGACCAGAGGAACAGTGGGCACAGAGGAACAGAGGAGCAGTGGGTACAGAGAACCAGAGGAACAGTGGGTACAGAGGATCAGAAGAACAGTGGGCACAGAGGACCAGAGGAACAGTGGGCACAGAGGAACAGAGGAGCAGTGGGTACAGAGGACCAGAGGAACAGTGGGCACGAGGACCAGAAGAACAGTGGGCACAGAGGACCAGAGGAACAGTGGGCACAGAGGACCAGAGGAGCAGTGGGCACAGAGGACCAGAGGAACAGTGGGCACCGAGGACCAGAATAACATTGGCACAGAGGACCAGAAGAACAGTGGGTACAGAGAACCATAAGAACAGTGGGCACAGAGGACCAGAGGAACAGTGGGCACAGAGGACCAGAGGAACAGTGGGCACCGAGGACCAGAATAACATTGGCACAGAGGACCAGAAGAACAGTGGGTACAGAGAACCATAAGAACAGTGGGCACAGAGGACCAGAGGAACAGTGGGCACAGAGGACTAGTGCAACAGTGGGCATAGAGGACTAGAGAAACAGTGGACACAGACGACCAGAAGAACAGTGGGCACAGAGGACCAGAGGAACAGTGGGCACAGAGGACCAGAGGAACAGTGGGCACAGAGGACCAGAGGAACAGTGGGCACAGAGGACTAGTGCAACAGTGGGCACAGAGGACCAGAAGAACAGTGGACACAGAGGACCAGAAGAACAGTGGGCACAGAGGACCAGAAGAACAGTGGGCACCTGGGACCAGAAGAACAGTGGGCATAGAGGACCAGAAGAACAGTGGGCACAGAGGACCAGAGGAACAGTGGTTACAGAAGACCAGAGGAACAGTGGGCACAGAGGACCAGAAGAACAGTGGGCACAGAGGACCAGAGGAGAAGTGGGTACAGAGGACCAGAGGAACAGTGGGCACAGAGGACCAGAAGAACAGTGGGCACAGAGGACCAGAAGAACAGTGGGCACAGAGGACCAGAAAAACAGTGGGTACAGAGGACCAGAGGAACAGTGGGCACAGAGGACTGGTGGAACAGTGGGTACAGAGGACCAGGGGAACAGTGGACACAGAGGACCAGAAGAACAGTGGGCACAGAGGACCAGGGGAACAGTGGACACAGAGGACCAGAAGAACAGTGGGCACAGAGGACCAGAGGAACAGTGGACACAGAGGACCAGAGGAACAGTGGGCACAGAGGACCAGAAGAACAGTGGGTACAGAGGACCAGAGGAACAGTGGGTACAGAGGACCAGAGGAACAGTGGACACAGAGGACCAGAGGAACAGTGGGTACAGAGGACCAGAAGAACAGTGGGCACAGAGGACCAGAAGAACAGTGGGCACAGAGGACCAGAGGAACAGTGGGCACAGAGGACCAGAAGAACAGTGGACACAGAGGACCAGAGGAACAGTGGGCACAGAGGACCAGAAGAACAGTGGACACAGAGGACCAGAGGAACAGTGGGCACAGAGGACCAGAAGAACAGTGGACACAGAGGACCAGAGGAACAGTGGGCACAGAGGACCAGAAGAACAGTGGGCACAGAGGACCAGAAGAACAGTGGGCACAGAGGAACAGAGGAGCAGTGGGTACAGAGGACCAGAGGAACAGTGGGCACGAGGACCAGAAGAACAGTGGGCACAGAGGACCAGAGGAACAGTGGGCACAGAGGACCAGAGGAGCAGTGGGCACAGAGGACCAGAGGAACAGTGGGCACCGAGGACCAGAATAACATTGGCACAGAGGACCAGAAGAACAGTGGGTACAGAGAACCATAAGAACAGTGGGCACAGAGGACTAGTGCAACAGTGGGCACAGAGGACCAGAGGAACAGTGGGCACAGAGGACTAGTGCAACAGTGGGCACAGAGGACTAGTGCAACAGTGGGCACAGAGGACTAGAGAAACAGTGGACACAGACGACCAGAAGAACAGTGGGCACAGAGGACCAGAGGAGCAGTGGGTACAGAGGACCAGAGGAACAGTGGGTACAGAGGACCAGAGGAACAGTGGGCACAGAGGACTAGTGGAAAAGTGGGCACAGAGGATCAAAGGAACAGTGGGTACAGAGGACCAGAGGAACAGTGGGTACAGAGGACCAGAGGAACAGTGGGCACAGAGGACTAGTGGAACAGTGGGTACAGAGGACCAGTGGAAGAGTGGGCACAGAGGACTAGTGGAACAGTGGGTACAAAGGACCAGGGGAACAGTGGGTACAGAGGACAAGAGGAACAGTGGGCACAGAGAACTAGTGGAACAGTGGGTACAAAGGACCAGGGAAACAGTGGGCACAGAGGACCAGAGGAACAGTGAGCACATAGGACTAGTGGAACAGTGGGTGCAAAAGACCAGGGAAACAGTGGCTACAGAGGACCAGAGGAACAGTGGGCACAGAGGACTTTGTAACACAATTTTCCACGCCGATGATCATAATCATTCTTATCTTTAGTAGTCTGTGAACTGTTTTTCTATCATATTTTTCATGAAGAACATGGAAAAGAGGGAAAACAGAATTGAAGAAAAGAAAAAAAATGGGTCTTACTTTGGTCACATTTTAGAATAGCAAAACACACTTTTGCTCTTTTTTTGGGGGGGGGGATTAGGGTTGAGGAAAGGGGAGGGGGAGAAGTTCGGATGGTAACAAGTCGTTGCAACCCTTTTGCTTTAGTTGCTATTTTTGGCAAAACTATTCTCGGTATGACCTGGAACCAGGTGAGAGGTTTACTTAGCGTCTTAATTAGGTTTTGCCCCGTTGTCATGACTTTTTCGACAAGAAGTTTATATCTTAAACAAGTAGTTTTAGTGGTAATAGTGTCATCAAATGCCAAAAACGCAAAAGAATTGCACAGAGGCTGACATTAAAGGAGGACCTGTAGTCAGACAGATGTAACTAGAAATCATTCTTTCGACTCTCGCAACTTCGCCGTCTAAAACAAAAGCACATAGTTTAGTGTTACGAGTTCTATGGCAGTTTGGGACCTCGTTAACCCCTAACATTCTCAGAAAGGATCTCCATGTAATTTCTCTCCGGGATTTCGATACAACGTCCTGCAAACGAGTTATGAGAGCAGAGGATGATGAAGGGGACCTTCTTAGTACAACCCAAATTCTTCTGACTGACCCTCAAGGAATACTACAGCAGGTAGAATGGAGAATGACTAATAGGAGTTACCGGTTAACGCAAGTGATTTTTAAAGCTGATGCTACCTGCTTTTCGGCCTTCAGTTGTGTATCAAGGTGGAAAGCTTTTGCAATCGTTATGAATGGGAGATACATTCTTGAAATGTATGTATTTTGGAATATGAAGAAAAGCAAGCGAAATCAATGTATATTTTGCCCTTTGCGTTTTGTTAGTAGGTAAGTTTAAACTCTGAATAAAGGGTGTAAGTCTCTAAATAAACTGTGGTGTTGCGTCGGTGGGGGAGTACGACAAGGCAATTTTGGCTTTATCAACCGAGTTGATAATGTAAATTGGCCACCCTGAAGAGAAACCCTTCCCTCCTCCCCCTTGCTTTGTCACTCGTCCCAGATCTTACACCAGTCCAATATGGCGACCGAATATTCGCCCCACTGAATCTCGCGCTCGAAAAAGCATGGTACATGTACCGCTTACACGTACGCCAAAATATTTACATTCTAGTTACGTTCTCAAATTACACTCAGGCATTATAACAAGATTTAGGAAAGAGTTCCATATAACCCCATACATTAATTATGCACTCCATTTCATAAAGACTAAATATAAAGGTTTCTTTGCAACACTCTATGCATACGTATGATGCACGATGAACTTCATATATTTATTCTATCTCACTCTATGCATAATTAATGTATGGGGTTATATGGCACTCTTGCCCAAGATTTATTGAAGAAAAAGTGATGACTTCGACAAGACACTGAACGAGCAAAGATTTCAGAAGTACAGGTCTGCATCAAACAGGTTTGTAGTCCAGTTTGGACTCCAGCTTCTTATTGTCGGAGACTTTACGTGCAGCTTTCATGAAATCTTCCTCGATGACGTAGTCTCTCTCAGCGCGAATAGCGAACATTCCTGAGAAAAAGAACAGAGAGTTGCCTTAACTAAAACCAATGTACAGACAGCCACAGATTTACTACCAAGCTCTGTGGTTTATTGACAGATAGAGGGACTTTCAGATAAATGCTTCTTGTCATTGGATCAAAGAAATCAATAGGCCAAGGCTACAACTTTTAGCTCAGAACTTACAACGACCCATTTAAGAATTAAAATTGGAGAAACAAGAACAAGCAAGAAGTGAACCACTTCGAAACTTTTTCCGTACCTGCTTCAGTGCATACGTTCCTCAAGTCGGCACCGTTAAATCCGTCAGACAACTTCACAACTGCTTCGTAGTCTGCAAGAAGAAAATCGTCAACAGTTACTTTTTGTGCAGACTTGATGCTACCAACTGAGAACAATTTAAGGTTGATGTTGGGTTGGGTTGGGGGGGGGGGGGGGGCGGGCGGGTAGGTGTGCAGTTGGTCCATTGTTCCATGGAAACGATCCTTGCTTTTTCAATTTCGCTTGTTGCAATACGTACTGGTATTAATCGCTAACCTCGTCCTTTCCTGGAATAACGTTTGCTCTTGTATTTTTCGATTTTGCCGAATCAGTAAGTTTTTGTTTCCGATTAATGTCACAATTACAAACTAGAAAACGAGCTATCACGTCTTTAATAACGATGACTCACTCGTGAACCACAGGTGCATGTACAGTGACTCGCGCGCGGAACGCACGTACATGTACAGTGGCTCACGCGCGGAACGCACGTGCATATACTCAAAACCAATTAAAATCAATTTGAAATTTGCAAGGAATTAATTCTATAAGAGTATGATGATAAAAAAAAAAGTGTTTACCGATCTCTCCATGCTTTGTTATCTTCGCAGAATGAATCTTTAAGATATCCATACGAGCTTGCTCATTTGGTAGCGGAATTTCTAAAGCAGAAAGAAACAAGCTCGAAAACTTCACATAAATTTGGAACTAAACATGCCCCGTGGATGTATATGAATATTCATAAGAAAAAGTTAATCTAATTTCTTTCTGAAAAGCGGTAAGATTATCTTGTACCCACCTATCTTCCGATCGAGACGGCCGGGCCTGAGGAGAGCTGGGTCGAGGGTATCTGGGCGGTTCGTTGCCATAATGATTTTCACCTGGGGAAGGAGTGGAAATAAAATATTTATTTTAAAAGAATTGCTGCATAAAAATAAATATTTCCAGAAAATTAAAAAAAAAAGATGTGTCTGGGGAAAATTGTGAAAGAGGAGACAAAGCTTAAATAAAAAAAGGAATCCTACCTGTCCCAGAGCATCAAAGCCATCCATCTGATTTAAAAGCTGCAAAGGCAGAAGACAAATTATATAAAATATTAATATCATTTACAATGGATGTATGAAGTTCATATATTTTGAACTGCGGTATTAAATACGTACGATGCACGATCCTTCGCAGTAGATAGCGCTATTTATGCACTAGCGAAAATCAGACCTGAAAAAAATCAGGCCTGTACGGGATTCGAACCACTGACCTCTGCGATACTAGTGCAGCGCTCTACCAATTGAGCTAACAAGCCAACTGGGAACAGGCCGTTAAGTTGATTCGTAATAAACCCGTGATGATAAATCAGATACAATGGATGTATGAAGTTCATATATTTTGAACTGCGGTATTAAATACGTATGATGCACGATCCTTCGCAGTATATAGCGCTATTTATGCAATAGCGAAAATCTATTGCATAAATAGCGCTATCTACTGGGAAGGATCGTGCATCATACGTATTAATATAATTGTCATCATCTCATTACTGTAAGTTATGGCTTCTATAACTGTGAGATTTCAGTAAGTCATGTAAGTGATTAGTTTAGGAGCTACAAACCTCCATAAGTGTCCTTTGTATTTCTCTATCAGCAGATGTGCCCTCTGAGAAACGCCGTCCACCTATGAGACAGAATATTCTTTTTAATCAGAAGGTCTGGTGGCAAATTAAAAATCATTTAACTACACACAAGACTTTTTTGTTGTGGCACTCTACAGGGTAAGAGGATTAGAACTTGCTTATAATATTAAATACTTGGGAACACTTTTTAACCAGATTACATACCGATAGCATCAATTTCATCCATAAAGATAATACAAGGTTCATGATCCCTGGCATAACCTGAAAATCAAGACAATCTGGTTAAAACTCAAAGCCCTTAGGATGCTGAGTAGTGGCTGTATTATTTACACTGACAACAAAAACAGCATCGTAAGAAGACTAAGTATGCTCAGTTAGCCCAATGGATAGTGTGCTGGACTGTTGTGCGGGAGGTCGCACCAACACTCAGGGTCTTAAAATAATTGAGAAGAATTTGCTACCTTTCTATAATATCTGGAAATGGTTAGATGTTCTAGTCTTCCCGTATAGGGACGAATAAATGGAGGTCCTGTCTCCTGCAGGGTTGGGGGTAGGAGATGTTAATTTCCCACGCACGAGATTACTTTGTGATGGATGTCCTCCCCAGGATGGGATGGTGGGTACAAAGGGGTTAGGTGTCAATTGGGACGAAAGCTCTGTTCCTTTCTCCTGCCACTCCCGTGACTAATGGATTAAACTAAACTAAACTAAACAGATACAGTACTGCTTTAAATAATAATTATATTGAAAAGGTCTTAACGTTAAAGCAGAACTTAATATGCTGAGGAAGACTCTGACTTGAGGTCAAAAGCTTTCTTTCTTTAATTTTGGACCATGTACCTAGAGTTGATATGATCATAATATATGAACCTAGAAATAATCTATTGTGAATGGTAATGTAAGACCACAACTACAAACTAGAGGAGCATTCACTGATCAAGAATTCAGTGATAAAGCTGATGGTCCATCTAAAAGGAAAATAAACTTTCAACAAAGGTTGTTCATTTAATCAAAATTTCCACCAAAAAATGATGACCGAACACTTTAATTCGCAAGGAAGATCCCCATCTAATTTCTTATCACAATATCAACATATGAGTAAAGGTCACAACAATGAAGGAACTAGTCCCAAAAGAGGAAATACCCTATCTTCAACAAATTCTTACAATAATCATTACAAGAGTAGCAAGGAAAATCTATGTGCTGACAATTATGATTAATGAGTTAAATAAGACAAACAGACCAAACATCTCTCTTATGAGCCTTGCACTTTCTCCAATGTATTTGTCAACAATTGCACTGGACACAACCTTTACAAAAATAAAATGCAATTAGGAATGGTGTAAAAAAAGAAGACATCACTCAAAGAAGTCACAACACAACCAGCCTCTCTTAAATCCTTCCCAGAATGCAAGCTCAATACAAATAAACATTTCCTCAAACCATATTTTGCTAAACATTGATACTGATGTTAAAAGCCTTCTATTGTTCCTTTCTTCTCTAAACAAGTCTTGTTTAACTAAAAGGCTACAGAATAGTTACCTTGAGAAAGTTTGCATCCAACTGGCTGGCCACAGCTCTTGCAAGGAGTGTCTTTCCAGTTCCTAGAGAAGAATTCACAAGAGATATCAGATGTTAAAGGGTCATGATGATTAAGGAACTGGTATAATCTATATGTTGAGTGTGGGGCTTAAAGGGTAATGAAAGACAAGACCTTTAACATAAACAGATATCTGTACTGCAGGTGACAAGAGCTGTTTGTTGGAAGAATATTGCTCAAAAACAAAAGAAAACGACATGATGTACCTCCTGTAGCAATATTCTTCAAATCAGGAAAAATATGTAAAGCCATGAAGGAAGTAACATCATTTAGAATTAGATCTTTCAAATCAATACTCCTATACAATTCACTTTGTTGGAAAAAACTGTGGTACCTGGAGGACCAAACAGAAGGCATCCTTTAGGTGGACTGATTCCAACTCGCTGAAACAATTCTGGGTTTGTCAAGGGAAGTTCTATAACCTGTGGTAAAATTGTACAGATAAGAAAATTGCAAAAGAGAAATTCTTCCTTCAACTGAAATTAAGGTTAATTTAAGAACAGATTTATAACAATATGCCTTCTACACACAATGAACAGTACAAACCTCTCTCAGTTCCCTGATCTGTTCACTGAGTCCTCCAACCTCCGAGTAAGAAATGTTTCCGGGATCTTCATGGGACATGTTGTAAACAAGTGGATCGACTTCTCTGGGAAGATGTCTGAAAAATTGCAATGAAATAAGACAGGTTACTGACTCGTGACTGTAAGGTTTCTGACTACACCTGAGCATGAGAAGATACTTTGATTTGAGTTATCACATTTCACTGGAAACCACATGTACTGTATGATTTCTGTATGTGAGTTTTAAATGCATTTCTTCATCTTTTTGTCTCCAATAACATCCTTATGTGATAAAAGCCTTTAATGAAACTCATGACTAACTGCATTTCTAGTAATCTTGATAACAACAATAAAAAGTCTTTGACTGATCATCCCTCTAAAGTGCAAAATTTTGAAAGATAAAATGGCCATGTCAGGTGGTTGATGCCTTAGATCTGGATGAGACAAGGAAACATAGAATTCCCACAAACTTAACCCTTTAACCCTCAAGCTCTGATTGCTAATTCTCCCCTCTAGTTGCTACTACTTCCTTAAAAGTAAGATAACAAAATTTGATGTACGATTAAAATATCAACTTCTACCTGATAAGTTTGAGTATTCTCATTACCTGTGTGCTAGATAATGTTTGGATATTGTAAGGAGAAGTTGAATGTTAATCACAGTACCTCATGATGGTGAGAGTTGTCATGTCCAGAGCAACTCTTGTACCTTGCTTCAGCTTCTTTTTGTCCACCTATCAAGTAAAAAGGCCACAACTTTTGCTCTTGCTCAAAGTCTGACAAACAGGTTCTTGAAGATATTTCAGGATAACAAAACTATTAGCATCCCACAAACCTGCCTCCGACAACCCACGACATAACGAGGACCATTCGTTGCTTTCACAATAACTAAGGAACAAAGACACAAAGAAAAAAAAAATCAAATTTGTGTTCTTCTGATTAAGAGTAATGAACTAGAACCTGGGAGCATTGACTGTGAAGTGTGACATCTGGGTAAAGAAGGTCCTAAAAATACTGTATGTCGTATGTCAGTAACTAACAGTGCTTTTAACAAGCACCGACGGCCAACAAAAAGCGTCGTCTACTTCGTTCAGAGAATTCAGCTACACTTTCCCTAAATTTAAATAAATAAATAAAGATTCTTTGAAAACTAAATTAAAATTCATTTTCATGGGCTTGTATGAACTTTTTACCTCAGTTTCAAAATTAAATAATTATCAAAAGATAGGATGCGACTCGTTAGTCCTGGCAATCAACTCGTTTTGGGGTGGTGTTAGGATGCAAGAGGCTTACGAAAAATTTAACTGCGTGCAAAGTATATAATCTAATTACCATCATTTGTTTATTGTGATCAGGAGTTCATTGTGGCCTGATAAATCGAACCTTGAATGAAAGCTGCTTTTTCTTGAATGACAACCACATTCGCATGTGTCATGGTATTACAAAAAGAACAGAACAAAAACAAATCGGACGCTCATTTAAGCATTTTAACTCTTATTTGAAGTCTGAGTTAAAAGCTGCCGCTAATTGATCTTATCACTGTTTCTGGTGCCTGTCTGCCGGGTGTCCTGGTGGGTAGGCAGAGAAGCTTGGAATATTTCCCACCCTCAAACTGTTTGTGGGTTTGCAGGAAAAAAAACAAAGACAAATGGATGAAAAACACAACTGTATGCTTTCTTATGGGTAGTAAGTGATACTGTTTAGCTCCATTGTTTTTAGTGTTGTAAAATAAAAAATAAATGTTGCTGTTGATAGGGAGTTTTCCTTTATCTTTTGCACTCAATTTGGTCTCCAGAACTCCAGAAATGGCATTTCAGAGCTTCCAGATGTCAAAATTTTCTGGGGGGCAAGCCCCCAGACCCCCCTAGATTAAGGGGCCTGACGGCCCCTTGTTGGTAAGGTTGGTTACTCTCACTAACCAGCTGCCTACTTGAAATTTTATTGAAACCCCTGAACTAATATTTTGTCAAGCTGAGCAAAGGTCATCATCAGAATCACTTCAATATTCTAACTTCCACCCAATAAGTTGTTTAATTGTCACTAACTTTATAATATTCCCTTAAATACTAGCCTCACTTTGACAATCAAACAAGTTTCCATACTGCCTGATACCCACGAGTAAAATGAAGGTTACAAGTTATATCTCTTTTGGTTCAATTTAATCCAGGATTCAAATTTTGTTCTTCCTCTGTAATCACAACAATTTAAATCAAGGAAAAAAATTAAAGAACAGCAGTTTTAGGGCAAGGAAATATATGCAAATTTTGTACACTGAATGTTAACAAAGCACAAGTTAACACTCTCAACTGATTGTGATCCCTATGTTTGTATCAAACTTACATTTTTCTTCAGTAAGCTGTCGCAGAACCTCCCCAACAATCTGATTGATAAAAATTAAAGGTTAGAAAAAAATATACAAATAAATAGCCAGTAAGTTATTATAACAAAACAAGGACAAAAATCGTCGAGTAAGTTGAGAATCATACCTGACCAACACTTTGTAGAGCCTTTAAATCATTTTCAGATTTGTCATACTCCTTACTTAAGTCTTTCAGTTGTTCTCTCACTTAAACGAGAAAAAAACTGTGGTTAGTTATGTTGCAAAAGAATTTTAAGAGCGGTAAGGATCACGTTCCTCAACCATCATAATTATCCTAAAAGGGGCATCATGGATGCCTAACAGCAGAAAAGTGTTGGAAGAGAAATGTATAATTTTAATTGTTTGTTATTTTCGGCTACTGCATCGCAGCATGACCAAATTCGCCAAAAATGAAATCGTAAATTTTGATTCAGACGTATTTAGGATCAAATTTTCCTTGAAACTTACTAAATTTCAATATAGCATACATACTTTCTTTTAGTCGGGCATCAAGCTCTCTGTGTTCTAACAGTTTCTTCCTGTAGTTGACTAACGCTTTCTCTCTGGCGGTCTCAGTGGTCGCCATCTTTGTTCGTGACTTAGCAGTATCCCACGAGTCAAAGCGACTTAATTTTGTGGCGGAGAACCGCTGATTAGCCAGCGGAAACGAAGTTGTATTTGAAGGAAACATTTTCCATGGCGATGAATTTAAATGAGACGTTTAGGGGCGTGAGGGTATATTACCGGTGCGCAATTACTCTTGAGCTAATAGATCGACTTGCACAGCGTGGGTGATACTGAAAATGGCACCTATTTCGACCAGTGGCAATGACGAAGGATTCTGGGGCGAAGCAACATCTACCATCGATTGGTGCGAGGAAAACTACGTTGTGACATCATACCTAGCAGAGTTCTGTAAGTGCAATTTAGCATTCATAACGCGCAGCTGTTGATCTGGGGTTGTAGCCGCTTACCAGCGATTAAGACGGTTTGCACCACATTGTTTCAAAATAAAAATACCCTCAAAGCATTGTGTTGCTTTTTAGCTGGACATAATCTGCTAGCGTTGTTTACATCTTACACGTGTTCGATCGCACGGTGTTAAGCACCCAAAATAGTTACGTTCCGATCAGAGGGATTTTTGGTTGTTTTGAAAAAGGTGGTATTATACTACACGCTACCTCATTTTTTTGAAAAATTCTACTTCATTATGAAAGAATCCTCGAAATCCGACATTTTAAGTGGAAAAGGTGATCAAGTATTGATAGATAAACCATGGCCAGAGGTGTTAAGCTGTGAAGTTGAATATCGTAGAAAAGTACTAAATTTCATTGTGTTTCACACAGCGTCCGGATGTTGTTTTCTATTAACTCCCACTTGAAAGCTGTCGTAGCTTATGTAACAATATAATTTAGTCTTGCTTCCAAACCGAATATCATTTTTCTTTCATTCTTTGTTTTGGTAATCTTTGATTAGGGTCCTAACGTACTGGCCTTAAGTAGAGATTGAAATTATTCAAATTTTCCTCAGCAATAGCTGTTCCGTTATATTGATTTTGTAACTGATATGTACCTTAGGACAACTAATCCCAATTGAAAACAAAAACAAAAACAAAACGAAACAAAATAATAACCACGCAGGCGGCTTGGGTTGTTTTGTACTCTTCTCCCTTGTCAGGTATAATGTGTCATGCAGTATTCACTTAATAACTTTTTGTTCTTTTTTTGTCTTGTCTAGGGAACACAATAAGCAATTGGGCTTTTTTAATTCCACCTTTCTTTGGAGCAGTTTTAACATGGGAATATAAAATAGAGAGACGCTACACTTTGGCGTTTGTATCATTGTTAGGTAATCTTTGTGGGATTAAGCTCAAATTTTTCTTAATTAACTCTATCCTGTTATGAAGGAGTAGGCTCAAGATGAGGCCTTTAACCTTTTTTTTTTCTTTTTAATATCAAAATATGATCATGACTGTATCCATTCCATTAATTCCCCTGATATCTGAAATGTTACGGTTTCAAGGACTTCTTTGGTAACACTGAAAATGTGGCCCTGACGAGAGGGCAAAATATAAAGAGACTTACTTCTTAGGAACTTGAGGGAATAAACCAGATCACTTCTTATTGTTTTGTCCTGCACTTTGCCCTCATTTGCACACACCTGAAATCCAAGGTCTATTGAAAGGTTGGGAGCTCTTAAATTAAAATTCAGAATTTCAGCTGGCCTCAAGACAATTAACTTGCTCATAATTTTAATTTAGATATGCACAGAGATAGAAAACAAACAAAAATTTTAGACTTGTCTTTGAAATTAAAATCAGTGACCGCCATATGGTCAGGTGACAGTATATTGCTGAGAGGTTGGCTTTAATTGATGATTTGGCTTTATGTTCAGCTAAAGGCTGTTTGTTGTTGAGCCAGCTGTGCAATCAATAATGGAAAAATACACTAACTGATAATTAACTTAGAACTCATGTCTCCTAGCAAAGTGTGTTTAAAAGGCTATGGGCATAGCCACCTTTATGTCAAATTTTGTGACATTTCTTATTTTGCATGATATTTGTTCTTGTAAGTTTTTTCAAAATGTTTCCCCAGGAGGTTTTTTCTTTAACTAAACTAATTAGTTCATTTGAGAAACATTTACTAGGTTATATGACTCAACTTTCCTTTGGCCACCTTTTTATTAAGAGTTATTTTGTTAAATGACAAACAAAAGAAACTTGAACTTTTGCCCACCATATGTTCCCTGTGTGATACATCATCTCTCAAAAATAATGTGACCAACTGCAAAGAAACCACAATGGAGAGCATTATTATTTGAAATATATTTTCCAGTTACATTTAAAACAGAGAATGTGACAAAAATTTATTTCTTGAAATCTCTTGAGTTTTGTATTGGTCGATCATGGTCATGGTGGGCTCTTCCATTGGATATTATTGCTTTTGAATTAGGTGGCATGTGATGGCTTACCAACATTGCATCTGCTAAACAGTTATTCCCTTAGCTACATTTTTGTAGAGATATTTTAAGTCACTTTTTGTGAAGAATTGTTCATCATAATCATTGATTATAAAATGTTTATTTCAGTTGTAGGAATAGGGTCATTATGTTTTCATGCCACTCTGTTGTATGAAATGCAGGTAAGATTCTGCTGACTAATCAACATCTTACTAGTTGATTGAACCAGTTATTATTTATCTATTCAGTTAGTGCTGCTCCCACACAGGTTTTTATAGTGTGAGCTTTCTCTGAATATGAAAAGGAAGACAACCAATGAGTTGTTAAACACCAAGTTAGCTGCAAACATGGGCTCATACCCAACAAGCATAAGAAAATAAAAATTATTTATTAATTGACAAATTAAAACAAAGTTGAAAAATGGTTTTGAACAATTGCATTAATTAACCACAATAGGAGGTCATGATTCTTAAGGAAATCCCATTGTATTAATAATTATTATCCAGTAATCTATATTTTGTTATCTTGACAGCTACTCGATGAGCTTCCAATGATTTATGGAACTTGCGTGTTGATATTCTGCATGTAAGTAATATATTTTACTTCTGAATAATGTTTTTCTAATGCTCACCTGGTTATTTTGTTTCGAATGTGTGCTTCAAATTCTCTGGCAATTTAAATCCATACCTGTCCTCTTGAGGGTTCTATCAACCATATAATCCTCATTACCTTTTTTTAATTTCTTGCACCGCGAAATTAAAAGTTGAATTAGGGCTGAAATCTCAAGTTCTCTTGAATTAATCATTAATTTAAATTATAATATTAACTTTGATTCAGAACATTGTCAAAGAAGTAACAAAATGATATGTAATTCATGTTTATTGAAAAAAGAATTTAAAAAAAATGCTGAGTAACCTTTAAAGACTTCACATTATCAATAATTTTTAATTCTTTCTTCTTACCTTAGTTGTCATTGTTCTCACCGTCCAAGGGACCACAACCAAACTCTCACTTTATGTCTTATTGTCTGTTGTGCCATGATCACTCTGGTAAGATGTTACCATTAAGCTTTGTGAGCCTAGCTGAAAGTTGAGACAACATTATATTTAACAATGCAAGGGGAAGGCAAAACAGTAAAAAGAAGTGTTTATGTCAGAAAACATTCTTTCCCCACTTGTAGCTTTTTTTTTTGGTTATATCGAGTCCTTTCCTCTCTCCTCTCTCCAAACTGCATCTATTGAAACTTCTTATTTTGTTATTACATCCTTTTGTGAGTTGAGTTCTTTACAAATTAACCCTTCCTCCTTTCTCTGAACTCTCCAGCGACCCATTTTCATAACAGGTATAGAGCACATAGTTTGGAAATGCAAATTGATGTAATTATAATCATACCAAGCCATTTAAAAGCTTTAAATTAAAGTGACATGATTTATAAGACTAATTTCAAAAATTGACCTTGTATTAAAGATTTTTATATACTGCTAGTAATATGTTAAATATAAGCAAAATGTCAGAGCAAATCTGGTACAAGCTAAGCAAAATGATGGACTTCAATTATGGAATTTTTAAATCTCAATATAATAAAGAGAGAACTTAACAATTGAGCTAAACCTTGGATCATTATACTTTTGTCTCCAGGTCTACTTGACTGTGGTAAACCCTCTAATATTTCAGGTACAGTATGTGTTCTATGACATTGAGCTGTACAAAAACTTCTCCAGATAGATTCAAATTAATGTCTATGAACTTGTGTAGAGTTGATTTATATTAATTAATTGATAATCAAGCATAACTTAGAAAACTCTTGAAAAATTACATTTCAAAAGTGTTAGTGTGTTTTTCATTTTCTTCCTAGTGGGCCTATGGTATTCTGGTTGCTACGCTTGTTGTCAAAACTAGTATGGCTTTTAGGTAAGTCAGTTAATGTGTCATATAATTTTATTTTGGGATCTACATTATTAGCTCTTCACACCTCATCATCCCTTCACACCTTATCATCAGTATGTACATTCTCCATACTTTTCTCTATATTTCTTAAGGTGCTGACAAGGAGAATTTGTTTAACAATCAAGAACTTTGTTAGTTAAAGATGATTTGCTTTAACTTCTGACCTTAATGGTTTATTCAGGGGTGATGTTAAAGGTAGAAATTAGAGCTGAGCAAAGAGTTTCCAGCAATCTGATTGGTCGAGCGGTTCCATATATGACGCTATATAAACCGCTCCACGCGGCTTATATAAAATGTTACTAATGTGTTATGATTTTAGAGATTTCTCTGTTGATCGGTTCTGAAATTATACTAAAACAATTCTTCGCCTCAGGTTCGGTGAATATTGTCGAATAATGCCCTCGACTTCGTCTCAGGGATTATTCAATGATATTCACCTCGCCTTCGGCGAATAATTGTTAAATGCAGTCGAGTGTTGATTGCTGGTATCGATCAACACTCAACTGCAGGTGCCGTTAGTACACATGATCTGTCACTCCTAAGGGTTACAATTAGGCTGTGGTTTTTTTAAATGGTTTTTTTAAATTTATTATTAAATTTTAATGCGCTATATAAGAACTTATTATTAAATTGAATTATGAGATGGTGAGTATATTGGTGTTGGCAGACTGAATTAATTTACAAAATGCAAGGGTATAACTTAATAAGTGATGAGGTACATAGCATTCCATTCAGAATAGGCAGTGTGTAGTTTCTTCTGTTATGGGACGAAACATGTGCAACAAGGTTGGAATATGCCTGGTCATTGCTTGTCTTGTCCAACATACAAATCAGAGGATTAGGAATGGAGCAGAGTTATTCTCAAAGCTCTCTGGGTTTCTTTCCTCTACCAAATTCAATTCTGCAAACTTTAACCTGACTTGAAAGCAGTGAATAGTGGGTTGTCATCTCCTCATTGTCCAATTTTCATCACCCTGATCTCTCCTGTACATTTTTAGAAGGGTTAGAATTTCATTACCTTTACTTTTCAATTTCAGTTCCAGTGCTATGCATTACTACATCTTTTTAAAATTAAATAGAAATTGCAGGAGCTGTGCATTGCTAGTCTTGTGTAGTCATACAAGTCATGTATAACTATAACTTTGTTTTGCCACTTCCCAGTTAGCTCACACCTCTCAGTTAACTCATGCCTCCCAGTTAGCTCACGCCTCCCAGTTAGCTCACGCCTCCCAGTTAGCTCACGCCTCCCAGTTAGCTCACACCTCCCAGTTAGCTCAGTTGGTTAGAAAGCTGGATTGTGTTGTGCGGGAGGTCGAGGGTTTCAGCCCCGGCCGGACCAATACTTATGGTCTTAAAATAACTAAGGAGAATTTGCTACCTTTCTATAATATCAAAAAATTGATAGATATTCTAGTCTTTTTGGATAAGGACAAACTAAACCTTAGGCCCCGTCTCCTGCAGGGTTAGGGGTAGGAGGCGTTAATTTCCCCTGCACAAGATTACTGTATGGTGGATGTCCTCCCCTGGGGTGGGATGGGTGGGAAGATGAGGTCGTTACATGGACTGAAGCGGCTGCCAGAGGCACCTGATAATGCTGACGTCTGATCTTAAACTTAATTGGCCCTGAAAAGCCCTATAGGGAGTGGTCAATTAACCTATTTGTATTAGCTCAGCTCCCCAAAATGTTGTTTAATGTTATTTTTTATTTAATATAATAGAAAACACAAAGGTTCAAAAAAACTTTTGAGCATATCCCTTGCAAGGTAAGGAGTTTTATTGTGAAGTTCTAAACAGTTTTATGAGCATGAAAATGATGATGGTAATGATGATGATAACAATGAGAGTAGTATCGGCAGAAGGCATAACAAACCATTGTTGTTAACTTTGCCTCTAGCTATGCTATTGGATTTATGTTTTGGAACATTGACAATAACTTCTGTCCATCTGTAAGGTAAGAACCTACTTCTGGTCAACACCTTTAACTTTTCTTCTTATCAAGCATATAACACAAATTATTCATCAGAAAACCAAATATGACATAGCTTTAAATTATCGAGTAACTAATTTTTTCTGAAACTGATATACATCGGAAAAATTTTGAATGCAGACTTCACTTGAAACTTATCCTTTACTTTATTAAATTAATATCCCAACTGAGAATAAGAGCAAGGGTCATTGCCACTTTTATGCATCAGACAATGAACTCTAGCAGCTATGGGTCAGAGATTAAGTTTCGCATGTAAACTTTTCTGGCTCTTTTTAGACTCTGGCTTTTGACACATCCCTCAACCCTGTGTTGTTGTGATTAGTTGGGTGAAGTGTGAACGTGGAAGATTTCTGCTCAGGAGCAATACCTGAAAATGTATTTAATTGTTTAATTTTTTTCAGGGAAATAAGAAATGTAACGTTTGCACCTATTAGACCTTTCACACAGCTGCATGCAATATGGCACACTTTGGCTGCCATAGGGTCTTACTATCACGTTCTTTTTAGGTTGGTATTAGTGTTTGTTGAGTATTGAACCATTAGAAATGTCCATAGGAGGTAACTAGATGTGAAACAATTAACAAATGGTAAACATCACAGCGTACACTATTGAGTTATGGATACACGCGGGAGGTTGCTAAGCACGAAAGAAGCGTAAGAGTCGCTCGAGGCAATAGCTGAGAGCGACTCTAGCTTATTGAGTGCTTAGTAAACCTCCCAAGTGCATCCATAACTCAATAGTGTACGCTGTGGTGTTTACCATTTGTTTTATAACACAACATTGATACATTGTAACTAGAGTTCCCTTTTATTTAACAAATCTTACGTGATCAGAAAAAACAAGCGCGTGCGGAAAAAAAGTCTTTGCATTTGCTCACGTCAGCAGCGTACACCAATGGGCAAATGGGGGATGCTAAATTGACCAATCAGAGCACGCGCTTTACTTTGGTTATGTTATAACAATTATTTGAGGGCTTTGGCCTTTTCAACTTTTTCCTGAAAGATAAAAAAGACATGTAAGCAAATTCCTGCTAAGAAAAATGAGCAAGAAGTTTTATGTTTTATCGACAACCTCACTCTCAACCCCCAATTCTAAAAGAACTTAAATTTCATACACTCTTTTCCTTGTTTACTTTGTAGTAAAGAGTCAGTGGATGGGTATACCTTTTCATGGGGTCATCGACAGGGGGACCTTTTAAAGGGGTTGGGTTATTCCAGGTGCTTCATTAGTGATATGATATGGTTTCATCTCTGATTGCCAAAAAAAGAATCCTTCCACTACCTTCTTATCTTATGATCTTGATAAACAATTTGATACAAGTTAATCATCTACTTGGCTAGTTTGAAAGTTGTCTTTGAATTTTTTCTGTTTATTTCATTTGCAGCATAGATATCAGGTTACGATGTCTTGGAAGAGTAACACACATCAAGGTTGGTTCTCAATAATAACAAATTGATAATGAATGAAATTCCGGACAGAAATTTGGCTTCTTTCTGATGAAAATGTGAAACATTGTTTTTTCAGCTCTGTCATGGATGGCTTCCATTTGTTTATCCATCATGGGAATCTTCAGAAAAAGATGTTCTTCCAACTGTAACCCATAGTGCTACAATTTTTCTTTTGTTATTTGGTCTGATAATAAAGGTGTTGAAGTGACTCAGTGTAAATGAAAGGGAGCTTGGAGAAAAGCCCCAAGGAAGTGCTGTTTTGCTGCTAGATTCTTCTCCCAAATTTTCTTGTATTAGGAGAATCTGAAGAGTCACTTAGGGCCTTTTGCATCAATCAGCTGCTTCCCCCAGGGGCCTATCCCAGGGACCCTGGGGGGATTTGTCCAAATGCCCATTCAAACATCATGTCCCCCCTAGGTATAGCCCAGAGGAATTCTTACAAATCTTCCACCCCCTGGGTGCAACAGTAAGGGCCAGTGTTTCATTAATGCACAACTGTTACGAATTTTATGGACAAGGATAATTTAAGTCCTAAATCTTGTGTGAGAGGGGCGCAAAGTGTACATCTCAAACAACATCCAGGAATAGTAGATAGGGTGTACCACTGACTAGCATAATCCTCAGGGTCTGCTCCCTGGGGTGCAATCTCTGAACAAAAGTGATATTTTCCCCCACACCCTTGGGCAAAAAATATCTGATAATCTCAACAAATACCCCTGGGTTTCCTTGGCTGCCCTGAGGGTGGGCCCCACGGGGAAGCTGCTGATTGATACATTATTCCTCACACCCCTTCAAATCTTTAAACTTTCAGTGATACAAAACACAGATGTACTCAATTAAAACACTTAGTTTGGATGACTTTTCTTGGTACCAAGTCTACACTGAACATTTTAAAATTCACAACCTCAAATCTTCAGTGGTATTTTGTAGGTTAGTTTCCTGTGTTTTAGCCAAACCAAAAGGCCTCCACCCAGCATTGTATTGCTTAATAAATGAGATAGTGATGTCACCTCAAAGTGGTCATATATTTATAATAAATTGCCTTAAGTTACAAGTAAAATTTCTCACATTTGTGGCACCTACAACTGTATAATTTAAATCTTTTAAGTTAATATCATACAATTATTGTAATTATGGTAAGGGCAGAATTAGGGGTAACATATTTTACTATGCTAGTAACTTTTGATAAATTGCAGAGTTTGTATAAGGGGCAAAAATTTTTACATGAAATTTTAAGATAGTTTTCAAAATTATGGGTACTCAAGTGTCAATTACAAATGAGAATATTTAGATCAAAATAGTAGTCTAAGACAAACCGTTTGTTCTCTTTTCCAACATCATCATTACAATAGGGATAAGTTTCTATAAGAATAAAAATAAAATGTAATTCTTTCATTACTTATTACACTTAAAGTTGTTATTGTCCCTAGTGTGTGCTTGATAAAGATTTGTTAATACTTAGGTCAGTTTATTTCCAGAAAGATAAAAAGTATCATATGATAAAACCATGAGTATATTTTCTTTTTCTTGTCTATTCTCTTCAAAATATTAAATTCTGTATGTTTTGCTTTGTTTAAATTTTCATAGTCTTCCTTGCAAAGTACAAAGAAGGAAGACATAACAGTTATGTTGCAAGTGTTTTATCATTGAAGCTGTATTTTGAATTAAAGTTTGGTCCAATTCTATCAATATTTATTGTACACAAGGGTGGCTACCATTGTTAAAGTAAAGGAATAAAGAACTATGAAAAACTGTCTCAAAAAGTGTCATATTTTTTAGCTGTACTAAAAGGTCAGAGCCAAAGTTGAGAAATTTTCAACTTTTCAATATTTCCATAAGGTTGTAGTAGTAGCAAGTAGGATCAATATTGTAAGAAATATACAACTTTTTTTTAGAGACATGTTTCGGCATGCTTATGCAATCTTCAATCAATGAGTAACTGAATGTGAGTAATTATATAACAGACAAGTAGATGAATAAAATATTTACAGTATGATGTAATACAAAAGTGGGTACTAATTACAGCATGACAACAAACATGAAATTGAAGGTGTGAACTAAAATGCTAGAGAAGTGTTATAATGCTGTAATTGTTTGTTAAGTTAAGGTTTGATGTTATTTATAAGAAAAAAGCTTCTTTGAGTTTTTAATCAATTGAGTTGTTGGCAGAAACCGGAATACTAAAGCAAGAAAGGGAGTATTTGTTCTTACAAGAAAGAGATGTGTTAAAATGCTTAAAAATATGCGAGTTTTTATTGCTTTCCGTGTGCTCCTTTATCCTAGTAGAGAAGTGGCATCTAGTTTTGCCAATATAACCGGAATTACATCCCGCACAAGAAAATTGATAAACTACCATGGATTTTAGAGCATAGACCCCATTCTTAGGTCAGTAATTATCCCTAGCATAAGGTGTGTACCGTTTGTAGGTCAGCTGGTCCCCATTCAAACCAACTTCCAACTGAACTGGGCGGCAGCCAGTGTTAAATATAGCTGTGAATAAATTGAATAAATAAATTCTCCCAATTATTCACACCAGTGATCCACTTATGTTGGTTTAGCTGGAGGTACTGGAAGTTACAGTTGAAAATCAACAGATCTTCAACATACACTATCATCCTTCCTCTTTTTCTATAAGTTGTAAAAGTTCATCCTCTCCTTTTTTGCAGTCAACATCATCATTCCAAAAAGTCTTGAATACATCTTTATAAAATTTGGGTTTGAGGCATTCATTGTGAAGAGCATCACATATATCACAAGCTGCATACCGAAACCTCAATTTCCTTTTATAGGCAAATTCTTTTTTCCACTTAAAGTATTCATTATAAGCAGTATCATTTTTGTCTAGGTATAACAAGTATTCTGCCAAAGCCTTAACAGATGGAAAGTCTTGTACACTGATAAACGAGCCTGGAGGGACTATATCTGGTGTGTAGAAATCTCTTGTCAATGTTATAGGCACTGAATTCCAACCAAGTGTTCGCCAAAATTTCTCGGTGATGTAGTCAGTACACACGCTGTTTTCAAATGCCAGGTAAAATTTATACGAGCTGAAAAGATCGTCGCAATTGCTTGATCGCGGACATCGATTGTCTTGGCCAAAGATACCCGAACAGTGGCCATAAACATCAACCTTGATGTATTTAAGAAGTGTTTTTACGTACTTATCTCGTGTTCTTCCACATCGTGACACAGCCCATGATACTAACTTTGTTTTCCCAACTGCATAGTCAGCAATTTTTGCTGGTCTCTCGGAAGACGGCAAGGGAATATAATGTGCATAAGGAAAATGAAAATCTGACTCCCTTTTGAAAGTTATTGTCCAGTTAAAGAATCCCTCCGGCAAGGAAAGAAGGAGCTCTAAATCCGGGTCATTTACAATGGACTCTTGGTTTAAAAACGCCATTCTTTGCTGTGGGCACCGGTACCTGTGAATCTGTTGAATTTCTTTGGATTTAACATAAGCTGGCATATCTCCGGCATGAAAGATAATGAGATCACTTTTTCGTATATCGTACACATCATAGGTTAGGTGGCATTTTTTTGTAGGACATTCCGAAAGATACTCTTCCGTCGAGTCGATTCTGGGCCATGGCTTCGCATTGAACCAAGGAGTGTAGAACAAAATGGTTTTGGTTCCATTACTGATGCAAGTTTGATTGGAAGTGACTTCTGTCAAGTTGTTACAAAACCAAGGCTCAAATCGCGGATAGCTTGTTTCATTCCTCAGTGTTTGGATCGAGAAGAGTAATAAAAGAAGAAACAAGGCCAGCAATAGCGTGGAACGGATCCATATGGTCAGTTGTGATACTCTTCTTTTGAATCTTCTGATGCACATTCTAGGAACTTTTTCATTTACACTAGGTTGTGGGGAGCAATTTCAGAATACCCGGCCACTCACGCCCTTTATAAATCGAGTGGTCCCGTGGTCCGCAGTCGGCTAACATATAAAATGTACTTGCTCAGATAAAGAATAAAGTGGTACCGCTGTCCGCCATACCGAAGTCGATGAATAAGTAGTAAACTAATTTATAAAGTCAAGTGCAAACGCGGTCCGCACTACCGAAGTGGATAAATAAGTAGTAAAGTAATTTTTAAACTTACAGTGTACGTGCTACCGCGGTCCGCACTCCCGCAGTGGATGAATAAGTATTAAACTAATTTTTAAACTGAAGTGCTACCGCGGTCCGCAGTGCCGAAGTGGATAAATATGTATGAAATGAAGCGTTAAAATGAAGTGCTACCGCTATCCGAACTACCGAAGTAGATGAATATGTAGTAATGTAATTTTTAAACTCAAATGCTACCGCGGTCCGCACTCGCGCAGCCGATGAATAAGTCTACTAACTATGCCTTATTATAGGAATATAACGAAGCATGTTAATAACGCGAACAAAATTTACGCGTCATAAAATTAACGCGAATTTTCCAAAAGTTATGTTTACATACATTTAATTAACGCGAATTTCCGTGCGGTACGTTGCATAATTAAAACGTGAATTTAATATTTTTCGCACTCATTTCGTTAGAAAACAACAACGGCCAACAACAAAATTTGCTCTTTATTTCCGGCAAAAAACATAAGATACTATGGCATGAATGGATCCAGGGTTGGAATGCGCCCCTTCCTGGCGCTTTCTACTGCCTCCGTTATTCCTGCAGCTTTCCATCCATTCAAGATGATTTTCCTCCCCTTTTCGCCTTGCAGGAATTCATATATACTCATAAATAGCTTGGCGTGGATTGGCTTCAGTGTTGAAAGCTTCAGATCCACCTCGATTGTGGTGACATCTCTTTGCGGGTCTTTCTCCAATGTTTCAGTGATAGTGGATGTAAAATAGTCACTGAAACCAAGCTTCTCCATCTTCTTGACAGATCCGTTTGTTGTTAGATCCAAAGGCTGCAATAGATGAGCCATGTTCTTTGGTACTGCGACAACGTTTATGTTTAGCCTTTCCAGCTCGCTCAAGACTTTATCTGTACTTTGTGCCTTGAACGCATGCCATACTAGCAATGCCTTTTGAGTTTCGGGGAGGCCTAACTCTTCTTTGACTTTAGTGACATACGGGTAAACTATTTTATTTACCAGAGCCATTGTTTCGGCTACGTTACTCCAGTGCTTTTCATTGTAACTCAAAAAGAACCCGGCTGGAAATTCGACATGCGGCAGTGAACGGCTTGTCTTACCAATAATATTTGTCCACTTAACGTTTCCGCCAAAGTAACAGTAATTCCACGTTTGTCACTACTCCCATATCTGGATACATGCTTAGAACTCTTCTCTGCCATCGTGACGTTATCCGTGGGTACGAACTTAGACGGTGTTTGGTCAACATTTAGAATAAGTTCATCGGGAATTTCATCTTCAACTATAGCGGACACTATATCATGTAGAAACGTTGCCTTTACTTCGAGCCAAGTTGCTTTGGTGATAGCAGGCCTTGACGTGGTTACAATCCTTCGAGTCAAGTTCATTCTCTGGTACAGGGACTGTAACCAACCGTTGGTCATCACAAAATTTAAATACTGACCATATCTTCCGAGATCACTCTTAATGAGACCCATCAAAATGCCATAAATAACATGCTTGTTGATAGTCCCTCCTGCAGTCCTTGTGCTGACAATGAACGCTCGGAGCTTTCTGTCAAGCTCATCAGGCAGCAGTAAAGGTCTCCCTCTTCTCTCAGAGATTTGAATACAGTCACTCGAACTCGTCTTTTTCGCTTCAAGTCGATACTTCGCCACCCAGGGTCGTAGAGTGCAGTCAGGTTTGAGAAGTCTTGTCTAAACTGTTTTATAGCGTTTACGGTCCCATGGCTATTGGCATATTTGGCAATTTTAATTTTCTCATCTTCGCGGTAGATCTTTCTCTTTCCCTTGTCTTGTGGCATAGACTGCACTTCTATGACTATGCTGACATATTCTGAATGAAAAAATCCAGATTCTTCACTGCTAGGAAGAATAATGCCTTGTGTATTTGATCCCTCTCTTGTGAAATACATTAGGATTGACATGTCTGGTGCATTTGCGCTTAAGTTGTGGCTTTCCCCGCTCATATAAAATTGAACATGAAGGATCGAAATCCACCAATCAAATCACATCTTGCACTTTAGTGGCTTTCCGTCTCGAAAACGGCATGTGTCCTCACAGGTTCACAAATTCCAGTCTTCACGTGTTCCCTCTCAGACCGGAAAACTGTTGACCATTGAAGATAAAGGTAATCGCTGTACAAGCCTAAAGAGCTCGGTTCTTCATTTCAGTAGGCCAGTGAAATAATTAGTGGTACAATTACGGATGAAGCCGTTCCCACATTGAAATTCAACACTGCTTTAAGAGGTTATCACGTGTATCGCACAAGCTGGAAATCATTTTTAAAGCAACAGCTCACGTTCAAGCAAGAGAAAGACAATAAACACGACCAGTTTGCAGTTGCTGGGCAAACAATATTGTCAGGAACCATATTTCCTTCTACGGTCGGACATATTCCAATAGAATTGAGTCGATATATTTGGCACGCACTGCAGAGAGAAGCTGTCATAAAAGGAGAGGTCACAGCGATAAAATGTAAGCCATCTCCACTTGTACAAGGTGGATTAGAAATACCTATTGCGATGACCGTGAAATGGGATGACAAAAATGCGATAGACATTTTGCGCAAGAAATTTGAAGAAGTGAGTTATCCCCTCGGAGAAGACGATCGCTACACTGATGAATCTAAGGACATTTTAAACTTAATATTAAATGATGATGCGTCAACCGACTCTGACGGTGACGTGGAGGAATTGTAGCTTTGCTTATAATAAAGGTGTCTTTAAATAACGATGCTTTCAATTAGCGTCATTTTAATTAACAATGAGGTAAATTAAGATACATAAAATTAACGCGAATTTTTGAAATTCGCGTTAATTACATGCATTGTTAATTTCCTATAATAAGGTAGTCTCCCTCGCAGCCGTTTTTTCGGATGTCACGCAACGCAAAAGTTCTTTTTGGGGGAGCGTTGCGTGACATCCGAAAAAACGGCTGCGAGGGAGACTAATAATAAGGTAACTAATTTTTAAACTGACTTGCTACCGCGGTCCGCACTCCAGCCGTGGATGAATAAGTATTAAACTAGGTGTTAAACTGAACTGCTACCGCGGTCCGCAGTCCCGCAGTCCTTGAATAAGTAATAAAGCGAGCTCTAAACTAAATTGCCATTCGCTAAAACCCTAAAAAGAAACATGTTAAAAGCCTAAAACCTAACCCTAACCCTAGCCCTAACCCTAAGCCTAACCCTAAACCGAAACCCAGTTTGAAGTGTTTTTTGGCACTCCTTGAATACGCAACTCGTTTAATAAGCAATGAGCTAAGCACTAGAATGAAGTGCTACGGCCGTCTAAATTCCCAAACTCGATGGAAGCTTATTAACTTTACATACCTATACCGGGTGGGCCCTTTATTTTTTACTTTTATTTGATTTTTTTATGTGGAGCCGGCGCGCAAAAAGTATCGTTTTAAGATAAAGTAGTGTAAACAAGCATCGCAACGAAGGTAATTTTTAATTTAATTCTACCGGTTTAAAAATACAATGAAATACAAACATAGAATAAAAACTATACTTAGAATGTCAGAAAAGGTACTTTTACTGAAATGTTATTTTTGAAAAGCAGGTATTAAATTCCAATGTTAAAAGCGAAAACGTTTCCATTCAATGAAATGGTTTTTGAAACATTAATCTTAAAAAGGAAATCTAAATTTAGTGCTATGAAGGTGTTTGTTTTTCTTAACTTATTTCTGCTTGTCCTATAGAAACTGATTTTATTTAAATGTTGCTAATTTGAGATGTGATTATTGTCCTTAAGATATTTTCTCATTGGAACTGTGATATCATTATGTAGAGGCTTGGCAAAGGCATTTTCAAATTCGTTTACACTGACATCCGTACAGTTCGGCCAAGGGTTTGGCTTGCTTTTCACAATGAATACCTTGCACGTGCTTTTTGCTCTAGGTATTCTAAATTCCACAATTCTTCCAAAGCCATCTTGCATTAATGATTCTGTAGCGGTGTTAAATTCACTTTCGGCAATTGCACGCGCTGATCTTTTGCCATGTTTGAAGGAGCGATAGGATAGCACAGGGCCTTGGGTCATTAAGACGTTGTCCCTGATCGTTTTTGTGGTAGGCTGATCGATGCTTTAATCACAAGCTGCGTTTGTGACTTCTTTAAGAAACTGAAAAAGGAGAAGAAACTAATTTAAAACAATGCAAGTAAACTTGAGAAAGTTAATTTTCGCCTCTTACCAATGAATTATCCATTACAATAGTCGGAAAAAACGTTACTGCATTTCTGGTAATATGAAGGTGACCCAGGCTAACTATTTGTGTCACGTAAACAATTTTAAATAGAGAGAACATATAGGGCGAAGTTTAGGTATGGAAATTCCTCCCAACTATGAAGGAAAGGATTAAGAAGATTATTATTGCCTAAACTTCCTGTACATATTAGGGAGAAAAAATACTCGCCACATGGTAAGTTTCATGAAGGTATATTTCCATTTTCAAGTGAATTTCAAGAACTAAACTTCTCCCCATAATTATGTTCTCTCTAATTAAACATGCGTAAGTGACGCAAAAAGTGAGCCTGGATTACCTGTGGTAATAGTTATTTAGTTCGTGAGTGACTGAGGAAACGTAGCAGAATAGTTTTAAAATTGGATTAGAAAAACAAAACCAATCGTATCACATTGGCCAATGACCAAAAAAAAAAAAAAAAAAAAAAAAAAACAGAAAAAGCGCGGAAAAAAATTCGCCCCCCATTCGCTAAACGGTGTAATGGAAAACTAAGGGAAATGCATTAATTAATGTCTACTGTCTAAACTCAAGTGCAAAGCTCTCTAAGATGTGAATAAACCATTCAAAAAGCTTTGAGCACGCCATCATTTTCTATCGGCGAATAGAATACATTTATAGAACAAATGAAATAAGCGGATTTCCAATAGGACAAGGCCGAGTTTCTACTAAGAATAATTGGAATGTGCGCACAATAAAGGTAATTAAAGAAAAATGCAAGTTTTTGTTTCATTGTTAACCTGACAGAGTATTTCCTTCTGTGTCTCGAGGTGATTCACGAAAGATTCTGCACTTTCCAGTGTTGTTTTGGATATCGTTGTATCAGGTTGTGACGAGGGTACACCGGCCAATGGTTCTTCCATGGCGTGATTAAAGACATGTAGAGCGCAAGCTATTCTCGGAATAAGTTCTGGCGTCTTTGATTTGGGTGGCACTTTCCCGTTTCTGATGGCTTCATTGACCTCATTTACGAACTCTTCCACTTTCTCCCTGAGTAGCTCCTTCCCTCCTTCGTCGAAGATGAATTCAACTTTTTCGTCAATTCCATTTATGTTCTCAAACATTTCAGATGCAATGAATATATGAAGTTCATCTATTTTTTTTGTTCAGAGAAGTCACTTAATACCTCGGTGGATAAATGATTGGTGGCTGCCTCCATTTCAATAAGGGTTGGACGAAAGGCAAGTGGGGTGGCAAGAAGGATTCTATCCACTAGGCCGTGTCCTTGATCCATGCGTGCGATCAGTTTGGCAGCATTTACCAGTTGCGTGGAACCAAGGAGACAGAAGGGCGTATTTGGAAGGATCAGTCTGCTTTCCTCTGTAGAGAAGTGATATGAGCACCGCTCGCCCGAAAATAGTTTGCAGAGAAGCTGGATATCTCCGGTAGCATTGTCTTCATCGGACTTAAGAAGCTTGTTTAATATGTGGAAGATCTCTGGAGAGAGAATCATTCCTTTCTTCTTCTTCGCAAGAAGTTTTACCAGTCCCGACGAGGTGGTTTTGCTTATTATGGCGTCGGTTAAGCCTAGATTTTCCAGTGGATCCTGGGCTGCATACTGGATAGCAGAAGATTTTCCTTTATGATACAAAAGTAACAAAAATTTGATAGGTAGCCTCATAATAGAAGCTCTTTTAGATTTTGATTGAACCTACAGCGAGATTAAGTGCTGAAAACCTATTGGCGTGCTGAGGGCAAGGGTACTACGAGAAGTAAAAGTGCAAGTGAAAAAGATTCCAATTGAACTTACCCGTTCCGGGGTAGCCCACAAATATAGAAAATATGTATAATGGTTGCTTGTGTGTGGTGATGTTAACTTGAGCGTTGTTGGATGCCAGTATGAAGCCCGTAGTTGTTAGCAACGAAGGAATAAAATATCCTTCGCAGCTTCCGAAGGAGACGGCCTTATTCTTCACAAATTGATAAACATCTTCGTTGGGAAATAGCTAGTGGTGCGGGAACTGGAACGAATTCAGCCTTTTCTGAAGGTTGATCCATGTCTGTTCGTGCTGTTTTTTGAGTTTGGATACAGCGTACATTTTGATATTGAAGGCCAGAACGATTATAATCTACTGAAATTAGCATGGATCGAGTAGGGAATAGTGCGGCCCGCCTTTGTTAGTGAACTTCATAGTATTGTATGGTTTGAACTAAGTTATATTTGCCACTTATGAGGTAATTGACAGCCCTATCAAACGCAAGCAATAGGGAAGTTGTGATATAAATGATTGAAACCGAGATGTAAAGGTGCGGGCCGCCTTTGTTAATGAAGGTCATAGTATTGTATGGTTTGAAATAAGTTATTTTTGCCACTTATGAGGTAATTGACTGCCCTACAAAATATCCTGAAATAAAGCATTGTAATCAACTATGTGGAAGCTTAAAAGATGTGAAATACAAGAAAATTAGCCAGTTGGGTATTCTAAAAGGTTACCGTTTATGTCGACTGCGGGACTACGGTAGCAAGCAAGAACAAGATGAACACCAACGCGTATGATGCAAGCGGAATATTTTGTGGTGTTTAATATCGTCGGCATCCGTTCGTATCGAG
>NC_142525.1:31813216-31850716 GCF_964205215.1 Stylophora pistillata
CTTGCATATTTTGTTGCCTCATTTCAATAATAATTATAAAGCTCAGGACCCAATTGTTTGAAGGCCAATTAGTGCTAACCCAAGGTTAAATTCTAATCCAGGTTTCTATATTTCTCTGTTCAAGGGCCGTTTGGGGATCATTAATTTTCTCAATTCTTTTTAAAGCATTCAAATTGTAGAAAAATAGAATTAAAGTGAATTTTCTTTTAAAACTTTCAGATCTGAAATCAAATTTCACACTAACTCTGGGTTTTCTTAACCCACCTTTGAACTAACCGGCCCAGTTTCTTAAAGGTACTACCATGTTGTGGGAAATGGGAGGAGAAAATACACTAGCTGAAAAATTCTACACTTACATGATTGCACTGAAGATTTTGTCTTGAAACTGTCTGGCATAATGCACTTGTTTGGTGTCCCATCGTAAACAGGAAGAAGATCACAGAGTGCTACTGTCATTCCCACAGTTGATGCCAAAGTCAATTGTGTCTTGCAGTTGTCCGCAAAATCCAAACAAACTTGTCGGCATGGTAACATTGGTCTGGCACTTCCAGGGACACATTTGGGCAGATACAAGGAGCAGAGAATCAAGCTACTGTAGGGGGAACAACTCTCAACGTGTGGAATAAGTGCATCAAGCAGTCTTCCTTTATACTGTTGGAAGGTCTCATTACCAACTTTAAGATACTTAGCAGTATATTTGTAGTTTGCTTTGGCACATGATTTCACAGTGAGCTCCTCACAGGTTCCAATTTCTGTCCATTGGAAAAAATGATATTAGAGTCACAAAAAGAGGCAAACTAATTTTATAACCCAAGTAGATTTACATATAAGACACAGCCATATGATAAACATCTCATTAATTGGGCTGCGTTGGTCTGTATGGGAGAATCTTGACCTCGGTCGCTGGTACAGACCTCACTGCGTTCAGTCTGTACTGGCGACCTTGGTCAAGATTCTCCCATACAGACCTCCCACTCGGTTAATGAGAACTAAGTATTTATGCTCTCTCTGTATCTTGGTATCAATAACTTCTCAACAGCATTTTGAAATTCATGGTATGTATATAACTAAAAACTGACCACTAGATGAAGTTCTTGGATCAATATTTCAGTATCTGAGCTACTGCCTACCTAACCCCTCCCTTAAGGCAACAAAAGTCAACTGATAACAAGGTGTGTTCATTTTGGCTTAGGGGAGGGGTAAGTGCACAGGCACTCAGATACTAAAATTGATTTAAGTTATCTACTACTCACCAGGTGTTGGTGGCCTAAATGTTTCAGGCCATTGAGCTGGCCACTTCTTAACCTCGCAAATATCTTTTGGATTATCATAATCTGGGTAAACATAATCACAATGTGGAAGGAGCAGCCTAGCCTCGTTGAACTCCTTCCAGCAATCTTTTTGAATTCTATCACAGAGCGATTTACACGGTATCTGAGTTGGCTGATTAACATTACAAGGAGAAAACTGTGCATAGCAAATAAACTTTTCCATTTCTGCTGAACATTTGCTGTTGATGATTGGCTTGAATAAGGTTTCCTCGCCTGTTTGTAGGTTTGTCGGTATCACTGTTTTGTCATAGTGTAAATGTTTCTTGCAAACTGGATCAACAACACTGTAGCACATAGGAGCCGGTTTTGATCCTGCAAAAGTGTAACAGTTTAAGTAGAAGGAAATTGAAGGTTGAACCTTTCCCCTTGGAATTTCTTGGATGGGAGTAAAGTAGAAATTCCTTGAAAAAAAAAAAACATCAATAACCTACCCTATTATGCTAATGGTTTTCCACTTCTGTTACAAAAGAAATTGTCAGTTCCATTCAACTGCTGTTTGTAGACCGTTTCGCTGATTTTTGTTGTTGTAAATTTTCCATATCAGATAAGAATTCGAACTTAATTTTCGGAGAGAATTCCGTATAACCCCATACCAATCAGAAATAAAGTCAAAGTCCCAAAGGTAATCTGTTGTTTTGCTTCTGTTTTCTTTTATCCAAGAATTGTATGCATAATGAAGTATAGGGTTAATACGGAAATCTTGCCTAATTTTCAGTTGTTTCTTCCGAGTTTTCAGTTTCGAAGATAACTATATTGCAAACGAAGTGCATGCAAAAAATTAAGCAAACAATAAAACAGCCACATCCCTTTTGTTTGACGGAACAAGTAATTCAATAATAAAAACATTTTGCACCCAGATACATTCTCAATTAGCATAATCAAAGTAATCTATCAATTTTATGACAAGCTCGCTTAAGATAAACAAAATATTCGAATACTATCGCGCTACTCATACTAACCTCCAGATGACGATTGCTTAAAGTTTAACGGATAAAAACATTCGTTTGAGTTAGAATTTCCATCGGGTAACGTTTCGCACAGTACAGTAAACAATCCAGCGAGGCCTGCCTTTGTAAGAAGGCTTTGGCAGTCTCTCACAAACTTTGCGCAAACTTGGTAACACGGAGGCTGAGAATCTGTCCGGTTTTCTTCGCATTTCGGCACATACAACGAACATAGGATCGTGCTAGCGTGAGCTGAACAAGTCTGCAGCAAAGAGATGTATAAATCCAAGCGTGGCGCTTGAAAGTCTTGGTATGCTGTGCCGTTAACATCAAGAAATCTTGCAGTTAGAGGGTAACCAGCGTTAGAGCATGATGTAATGCTGATCGGTTCGCACTTTCCACCAAATATCAGCGAAACTGTCGGAGCCAGTAACACAAAGGTGAAAATTAGATCCATCGACATCTACATTGAAGTTTCTCGATCTTACAAAGAAACGTAGTTTAACTTAAGCTCCTGACTCTTCTTCAGCCCCACTTTTCAGAAAAACATTACCCCGCGAGATTGCTGGGTAACCAGCGATTGTTCGGCTGTTCCTTTGTGTTCCCTTGGTTGCCCCTGACATATTTCACCTCATTAACTATTGTCTTAGTCGGCAGGTGTTGAAATCGAAAACAAGCTCCCCAGCTTCGTTCATCGCGTAAAAGGGGGAACGAAAACTCAGAAGCACGCCAATGTTTTTCCTCTCTCTCGAAGGATTGACTGGGGGGAGGGGGGGGAGAGAAGGGGGAAGGGGAAACCAAAGTTATTGCGACCCAATAAACGGATATATTTTCATTGTCTTTGAGTAGGCGGTAGGTGCTGAAATTCGAAACAAGTTCCTCAGCTTCGTTCATCGCGTAAAAAGGGGTACGAAAACTCAAAAGAACGCGAAAGTTTTTCCGCTCTCTTGACGGATTGACTGGGGGGGAGGGAGGAGGGGAAACCCAAGTATTGCGACCCAATGAACGGAAATAACGAATCTTAAGTCTCTAGAATGTTAATATTTGGGAAGTGAATACTTTATTGTTGTTCTAATGCAGAACGCACGGAGTGAAAAATACTTTTGACAGTTAACATGTCTCGAAATTCTGCCTTTTGTTTTAAAAAAAAAAGAAGAAAAATTAATTCTCAATAAAAAAAATTGGTTTTCAATTTATTCATGTTCAGTAGTTTTTACAGTTCAGTAGTTTTTCCAACCCTTTCGCTCCGACGAAGGGCTAACGCTCGAAAAGTCAGCTTTTGTAATCGTTACGGTGGCCAATTTACCATTTCAACTTTGTTGATATATCCAAATTATTTCGTTACCCCCACCGACGCAGCCTCAAACAGTTTCTTTAGAAACTATCAGCCGTTATTCAGTTTTTACAGTTGTTACATTACAGTATTTATTTACAGTTACCGTGACTAGTTTCGATTTAGCGCCCGGGGCGATTATTTACTTCTGAGCCCTCTAGGTGGGGCACTTATTCGAAACAGGGTGCTTATTAGGGACGGGGTGCTTATTTCATTTACTTCTGAGCCCTCTAGGTGGGGCACTTATTCAAAACAGGGTGCTTATTAGGGACGGGGTGCTTATTTCATTTACTTCTGAGCCCTCTAGGTGGGGCACTTATTCGAAACAGGGTGCTTATTAGGGACGGGGTGCTTATTTCATTTACTTCTGAGCCCTCTAGGTGGGACACTTATTCGAAACATGGCGTTTATTAGGGACGGGGTGCTTATTTCATTTTTTGAGAAACAGCAGAATGTGCTAAATAAAGCTTTGACGTTAATTAAAAAAGTAACAATATTAGAAGCTATAAAAGTAACAAATGTACATTTAATATTCGGATAATAATGGTCAGGTGTGTACTCTTTGGGTTCTTATTTCAAGAAGGCTGCTGACGCAGTAAGAGCGCTTATTTACGAAAAAAAATTCAAGGGGGCACTTACTAGAGAGGGAGAGCTTCTTGGAACGACGGCGCTAAATTGAATCATCTCAGTGGTACATTTTTACATAATTCACAACTAATTAACTTAATGTAATATGCATTCAACTGGAAGGCCTCCGGAGACAAAATTGTTTTTTCGTATTCCCTTACATTTATAACAAGTGCTGGGACGTTCCTTTCTATATTAAATAGTGTGAACTCAGGAGTACCAGTTGTGTATTCCGATCGTCGGAGAGTAGTCTGAAAAGGACTGTTGCTGGCAAGAGTGACTGATGATTACACAACATAAGTGAGAATTTAATCCTTAATTCCCAGAAGGGATTAACATGTAACTTCTCCATACATTATCCAGCAAACAGGTAGTGAGAGTACTCAAAGTTATCAGGTAGAAGTTGATAACTGACTGTGATTTGACACCAAATTCTCCTTGCTAATTTACAAGGAAATGTCTAGCATCCAGAGGGGAGAATTAACAATCAGATCTTGCAAGTTATAGGGTTAACATCGTGTCATCAGAATAAAGAGGCCGAGTTTAAGTGAACACTGATTGGTCAATTTTACATCTGATTGACAAATGAATCACCACTTTATTCTGATGATGAGTACTGCTGACCAGGTTGCCTAGACGAAGTCACTGTCACTGGCAGGTGTTGTATCCAAGACTTCTCGCACACAGACGATCACTCTAGCCTACTCAATTACTGATAGACCTTCTTATCATCTTGTGCCCTAAATTGTTGCTTAATTCTCATGACTTATGGCTGTCTCTAGGAGGAAGATAGCTGTCTTCTATGAGGCGTGCTATATGTGAAATGATAATCTAATCAGAGATGCCCTCATAATATAGCGATACCACAGAGAAATTGTCTTGGGTTGTATCGCGTCTTACATGCCCCTTGACCACCGCCTCCCGGTTAGCTCAATCGATAGAGCGCTGGATTGTTGTGCGAGAGGTCGAGGGTTCGAACCCCAGCCGGACCAACACTCAAGGTCTTAAAATAATTGAGAAGAATATACTGCCTTTCTATAACATCAAGAAATAGTTAGATATTCTAGTCTTCTCGGATAGGGACGAATAGATGGAGGTCTCGTCTCCTGTAGGGTTAGGGGTAGGAGACGTTAATTTCCCACGCACGAGATTACTGTGTGATGGACGTCCTCCCCTGGGCTGGGATGGGTGGGTTTACTGGGCCCGCAGTAATTAGCACAAGCTGTTGCGGTGTCCCTGCCTGTCGGCGAAGCTAATAAACTATAAACTATAAACTTGACCAGCGGCTGTCATGCTCAGACCATATCATTACAAACATGTGAGACATCGTTACGAGGCTCCACACGTGACGTCGGTCTTCGTGGCAAGATTTCCACGATACACAGATCCCAAATCTGAAAATAAAAGACTTTGGTAAAGATTGGAAGACGTGCATGTAACTATTGGGTGGCTAAGACGGTAAGGTAAATACATCAGTAATGAAGGCGGTTCAGTCAACCTCGTTCCCAGGGCCTTTTCCCGCCCTACCCCCAGCTAAGGGAAAAGGCCCTGGGAACGAGGTTGCGGTTCAGTTTGTAAAAAACAGAGTTATGCTTACTATAATTGCTAAGAGCACCAGAAGGATTGCTCCCAAGACACTTGCTACCACTGTAATGACCTTCATACTTGGAATTCCCCGTATACGGTAAATTACCACCTTTGTTGGCGTGACATGCACTGCTGTGTGTTTATATTGCGTGACAAGTGTTTGAGACGTTGATGTCGCGCAACTCACGGAGGTAGTAAAAGTCTTCGAATTTTTTGATTGAACGACACTGCTCGGCGTCATGCTTGATGAGGACGATGTAGAAAAATAATTTGAGGAGGAAGGAGCAACGGAAGTCTTTTGAAAGGAAGACGTGGTAGTTCTAACAACAGACCAAGAAGTCATCGCGGTGAAGCCTCTTTGGAGTACTGAAGAGTGGGACACCATTGAGCTGCTAGGTGAAACCGTAATCGTGCTTGCTTGATTAAGTTGTATGCTACTGCTTAAGACGGCTACGATGGCTATATTGAAGAACAAAAAACAGGAGATCATTATTGAGTCGAAACTTGTTTATTTGATAGTCTGTAACAAAAAAATGTCTGAAAGTTATAGCAAGTGTACAAAAGAAGTTTTTTCGGTTTTGTAGTGTTTGTTTCTATTCAGATAATACCTCAGCTATAAGATAACCTGTATTTTATTGGTTAGCATACCCTTGACTGCAGTCACGTGATCATCTTTAGACATTATTGTATATGATTAAGTTTATGGTATTCCAGTAAAGCAGTTGTGTGGAGCATGAGCACTTGGTCTGATTCACGCATTACTCTATAGTAGTATCTTGAACCCTAGTACACATTAGGTTTCTTCTTCCTTTTTTTTGAGGACACCTTGCACACCAAAATCATAGCATTTTACGCGGCAGCAATCATTTCGGGGGAGTTTCCTTTTCCGGTTGTTACACGCAGTGTATGTGCATAGACCTGCATAGGCGGATTTGGCGAACGAGATCTTGTCGAGTTTTCCCACACTCCACAGATTGACTCCAGTGAATCAGCACTACATTTGATGATCGTTTAGCGCTGGATAGGAACGTATGGGGAATATTAAGGTGGTGTGCAGTACAGTCAGGCGAAAGCTACATAAAACGTCACTTCACGCGAAACACAAGCGTGACATTTCAGTTTCTGGAAAGGAATACCTTTCATTGCACGAACCATGATAGAAAAAACGCTCCATACCAACACGTGGGAAAAAAAGAGCTCCAAACTTTGTTGATGAAATCTTTAAGAGAAATAAGTTTGAGTTCACGGGCCGTTCCAGCACCTTTTCAACACCGTTACTCCAAAGTAAAGTAAAATTTGAATTTCGAATTGTATTTTTGTTGCAGTTCCGCTAAATAAAACGTTCAATCGACATAACCAATTTACAGTTCTGGAGTCTTGTTTCGATAAACCTGAGGAGTTTTTTCTGCTCTCTGGCGCTTTAGTCCAAGTGAGTGAGTTTATTTCTATACTTTAACCGCGGGCCAGCTGGATCTCACCTGTCAGAAATGTCTTTAAGCTGTCATTGGAAAGTGTCAAAACGGATTGTGGGTACGTGCGCACATGCGAATATTTTTTTAAAAAACGCGTTTCATTATAACCTTGCATAGTTAACGGTGTTAAATCGACCAACATAGTTTGAAGAGTTAAACAAGTATGACACTACATCATAAACATGTTAGAAGAGAAAAATGAGAATTAAACTGCTGATCTTTAGGCGAGGAGTCCTGTTGGTTATTACTGTCACGATTTCAAAATTACTCAACTCTGTACGATCTCCATTCCAACCATTTAAGACCATTGGAGGGCTTTTATCGTTTTTAACAGCCCGAATATCAAGTTGCTCCTATTCGTCTCTTAAGTTAGACATATTTGTTTAACTCTTCAAGGTCACTGCATTGTCAATGTTGTTGTACGACTAAAGCCGGCTTAAGATCTATTTTGTTTTTTAGTTATTTTTGGTAAGATAAACTTTGATTGTCAGCGAGCGTTGATGAAGAATAACTGAGGCGCGATCTAAAAGTTTTTCAAAATAAAAACAACTCGTTTCATCTAAAACTCATCCGTTACATATTTCCGTCTTGATTTTCCATTTTTAGTGCAAGGCAAAGTAACCGCGCTTACCAGTGCCCCTTGATCAAAACCTGTTGAGGCGTGATGCATCATAAAACCCAGTCGACTGGTTGCGAAAGAGAAAGATCTTACCTTGAATGACTATGTACTGAAACCTCAGCTGAAGAAAATTGATCAGTTCTTTTCTCGTCATCGCTTTATGAATAGTCGTAAATTCTTGTTCCGACCACACTGTCTCTTCGACTCCTAGCGGAGAAATAAATAAACCAAGATTTTCCGCAAGTATTTTCGTCGGAGGCACTCAGTGCTCGACTGAACAATGCTGCTGTCACCTAGCTGATCGTCGTCCCTCACACCAAAAATTACAGTTTGTGTTTTCAGGAAAGTCATGTATCAAGGCTACTAATTAGGAAGAAATATCAGCGGCGGTATGATGACGTCTGACCACATCCGTTTAGGCTTATTTTAAAACTTTTTCCTGTCAATAATCAATCAGTCTAAAACCTTGCGTCGTTTAATAAAAGCTCGAATTTCGGTCCTATAATCTGTCACACCATTCAAGGAGCTGTTTCCACTTTCAAGAGTACCGCATTTTTTCATGGAAAACAGTAAGAGATAAATGTCTCATTAGTTTCACACATCAGTAATAGCCTGTTCCTACCAAAATCATATGGTTTTTCTCTATCGTTTAGGCAAGTTAGAGACTACTGAATTCCCAGGTGATAATGAATTTTTAATCACTATGGCGTAGTAGCGACACCTCCCTTGGCCCTTCGTCAGATTCTTTGATGGCAAAAGATTTACATTCTTGAGTTGAAAAATCGAAGCAATGCTTACTCCCGCTTTAAGAAAAGGAAATACTCATATCTCTGTCTTTGTTCCAAATATTTTCGTCGATATTACTTAGTCTTTGGTCAATACAAAACTTGCTTGCAGTAAAAGCCTGATACATTATAAAATTATTACTTTTTAAATATGTACAAAATGCGACAGTGATACCGATATGTACAGCTCAATAAAAACAAAAAAGGTAAAGGAAATAAAAAACAGCTATCATTTTCATTTGTATCGCAAATCATTCAAGCTGAATCCTACAAGCAATTTGATTGCTTCTTATGATCCTGATACCAGGAGACCGCATAGATGACGTCACTATTAAAAACAAATAGGTTCCATGTTGCCAAGGGTCTGTACAATAGTACATAGAAGACGTCAAAATGATTCCAGTCACCCGGCGCCGGCTGCATTAATCGCATGGAGGTGGTAAAAATGAATCTGCCTTGTCGTCACTCGTCTCATCATGACGCGGGCGGCACGACCATAAGCATCACGATCGCATTTCACGCTTCAGTGCAGATTGGAGGATGCGGCAGGTGCATGCTGGGAAACCAAAACCTCGTTTATAAGTCTTAACAAACAGTGTTAAATATTTGATTCCTTTGTTAGTTCCAAAGTTGCTGGTATCCCTAGCTTTTTCAATGTACTGAAGACATGCAAACTAAAGTGATAGATCATTTACATATGTCGACATTTTTTCGTTTACATAAGACTGCGAAGCTTAAATTAAAATCTCCAACTAATTGGAAGAAAAGGCTCGTATGCTTGAGTTTTGTCGGTTATTTTGACAGACTGTCTGACGTTCTAATAAAAAGTTGTATATTCAAAGCATGTACTAGTTCACTTCGCCGGAAGAGAAGCTGTATAATGACAAATATCCAATGATTTATTGACGTAAATCAGGGGCTGTTAAAAAGGAAATTAAAATTTCAGCCAGAAAAGCGATTAGACATATTAGAATGTTAGAAGCTTTTCACCCGGTCGCTGAAGGAAAAACTCATTGACGTCTCAAAACTAAGTCAACTAAAGACACAAGTTAGGTAAGATAATTTCTCAAATAATTTAGAAGATAAGATTTCAAGTATACAAATCGGAAATTTTATTTTACCTTTTTGTCCATCTTGACATAGTGATGGATTAACGATATATATATTAAGGAGAAAAATTTGGTAGATGTCATCAATTAAACGTTGTATTTATAGTTGACAAATTCAGCACTGTGGTAGGCTAAACTAGAAAATTACTTACTAAATTAAATCGCTTAGACTCAGAGAGCCTGGAAACGGTTACTCAAAGATAGTTAACGATAACTCAATTTTCCCACCGCTTATATTTTATCTTAAAAGAAGGTTCGCTGTGTTTATCTCCTCAATGATTCCTTCTAAATCAACTTCTTTTCCCGTACAAATGAGAACTAATCAGCCTCGGTACTAGACTCAAAATCGATTAATTTCTACATGCACTTCATTTGATCAATATTGGCAGATCTTCCATCGATTTTTGATCACTTAGTTAGATTCAGCGTTTTGAACAAACACCTTCAAATCTCATTGCAGCTATGAATATGTGTCAGGTAAGTGAAATCATTTGAGACTGAAAGGCCGAATTGAGAAAAAACTTAACATTTGAGCTTTCTCACATGCGTATTTTTTTTCGAAAGGTTCCCTAAGTTGCCAACGACAAAACACAGCTTTGCAGCAAGAGGTCATAAAATGACCTCTTACTTTGCATTCTTTTTCCAGGAGATCGAAACAATTGAGGCTTTTATCAGAACTGGGTTTTATACACTTATGTAAGAGATTAATCTAACCAGTGTTATTTTTGTTTCAGGTCATGTGATGAGTTTTGTGTTTCTGCTTAAACTTACATTTAATGATAGCGATGTCTCAACATTTGGAATTTATCTTTCTTCACATAATTATCTTTTATGGAAACTCCGCTGGCTACAATGACTGCCTCAGCCGTTTTTCAGAAGCAGATCATATGCTGACGGGT
The DNA here is from genome assembly GCF_964205215.1 of Stylophora pistillata. Taxonomy (NCBI): domain Eukaryota; kingdom Metazoa; phylum Cnidaria; class Anthozoa; order Scleractinia; family Pocilloporidae; genus Stylophora; species Stylophora pistillata. Next base: position 31,823,923 of record NC_142525.1, read on the forward strand.
CACGTGATACAGACCCTACAAGACAAGACTTTTGAGAGCTATGCTTTTTCCTGCGAACTGGAACCGCAGTGTCATAGTGTCAACTATCTATTATTGCACAAAACTTGTGATTTGAATAACGCAACGAGAGATATTTTTCCTGAAGACATGGCGGAACAAAGTGGAGTTGTTCATGTGGCCATGGTGATCAACCTCCATGATCGTTGTGAGGTCCTGCGCTGTGAAAACGGAGGAAAGTGTATTCAAAATCCGAGCTTGAAGTGTCATTGTCTTGACGGATTCAGCGGTCTTCGTTGTGAAAGTAAGAACTTTTTTGTCCAAGTAAAAAAGAATAAAAAAAACAGCTGCAGCGTGTCGGTATCGATAGGGATTTCAATGTGCTGCTCTCCAAGATGACCTTGATAGTCTTAATTACTGGAGCCAGGCATGGCAGCTTCGTTTTATCAGCTCAAAATGCGAAATATTGACAGTTTCTCGGAAAAAGGATAATTATGACTGTAATTTAGACTCGAAATCTCTTGATCACGTATCAACTATAAAAGATCTAGGGGTCGTTGTATCTAATGACTTAAAGTGGAACAATCATATCGATCACATACTTGCAAAAGGATATAGAATGTTAAGGTTTTTAAAAAGGCACACTTTAAAATCATTTGATGAAAACGCAAGAAAACTTCTTTATCTTTCTTTTGTTCGCCCGCACATAGGGTATGCAAGCGAAGTGTGGGCCCCTCAGGAGATTGGCAATTTAACTCGTATAGAGCGTCTTCAACGCAGAGCTACAAAGTATATTTTAAATATGAATTACTATAATAGTATTCCCTATCGTGATCGTCTTATTAGATTAAATCTTCTTCCTGTCTCTTATTGGTATGAGCTCAAAGATCTCAGCCCTGGTTGTTCGAAGGATGGATAACGCTATACACTGGATAACTTTCCGGTGGATAGTGCGGTACGTTTTGGTAACACTTATCCGCTGGATAGCGATTTATCCGTTGGATAACGTTATCTGCTCTTTGAACAACCGGAGCCTGGTATTTTATTTCAATGTCGCATTAACTATTATAATATTCCTATTAATGACTTTAAACAACAACAAACATATGAAACACATGTATGAACTGCGGTTATGAAACGTATATATGCACGATCCTTCGCAGTAAAGCACTATTTGAGCAATAGTGAAAATCAGACCTGAAAAAAATTCACTATTGCTCAAATAGTGCTTTACTGCGAAGGATCGTGCATATATACGTTTCCTAACCGCAGTTCATACATGTGTTTCATATGTTTGTTGTTGTTTGATTCATCATTCTACGGGTTTATGTCGAATTAATTTGATCGCCTGCTCCCAGTTGGCTTGTTAGCTCAATTGGTAGAGCGCTGCACTAGTATCGCAGAGGTCAGTGGTTCGAATCCCGTACAGGCCTGAAATTTTTTTCAGGTCTGATTTTCACTATTGCTCAAATAGTGCTTTACTGCGAAGGATCGTGCATATATACGTTTCATAACCGCAGTTCATACATGTGTTTCATATGTTTGTTGTTGTTTGATTCATCATTCTACGGGTTTATGTCGAATTAATTTGACGGCCTGCTCCCAGTTGGCTTGTTAGCTCAATTGGTAGAGCGCTGCACTAGTATCGCAGAGGTCAGTGGTTCGAATCCCGTACAGGCCTGAAATTTTTTTCAGGTCTGATTTTCACTATTGCTCAAATAGTGCTTTACTGCGAAGGATCGTGCATATATACGATTAATGACTTTGTTGCACCGCGTCCTAACGTTAGGACTACTCGCCACTCTTCTGCTTCTGACGTAATAATCGCTCGATGTCGCACGGAACTCTTTCAGGCTAGTTATTTTAACCGTATATCCAAGCTTTGGAATATTTTGCCGAGCTCTGTACGCGCTTCTTCTCTCTCTAACCAGTTTAAATATTCACTCTTTAAGTACTATAATAATGCACTTAATAATGCCTATAGCCTTGATGTATTTAATACTTGGAAATCTATCTGTTGTAAATGCTGCTCATTCTCTAATATTTTATCTTCTAAGCGCTGCTGCTATTAACGATAATCATCAACAGTAATGATTGTATGATATGCGACATACTTTGTAATTACATATAAACTATAGTTTTTGTTATATAATCTTTGGATATATATATATATATATATTGTGGGAGGAAAAAGACAAGTAAACTACAAGTTCATCCCTACAAGCCTGTTTCGTGGTCGCCCACAAATCCTCACAAATCCCCTGATGAGTGGGCGACCACGAAACAGGCTTGTAGGGATGAACTTGTAGTTTACTTGTCTTTTTCCTCCCACAATATATACTTCGCTCTACTTCTATGTATTGAGCACTGTTCTACGAAAATCAAGTCACACTTTATATATATATATATATACATATAGAGAGTTTCTATATTAATGTTGTTTTGTAATTCGATATTTCATCTATTTCTAAATTTTTTTTTTTTTTTTGGGCGCACTTGATTTGGAGCCTCGCTCTGTTGTGTCGTTCCTCACCCCCTTTTGTTATCATCATTATTATCTTATCATATTATTTTATTATATCTATGTTATTTGTATGTTTTAAGGGTGGAAGCTAAGTAAATAAATAAATATAAATGTACGTAGTTACCAAATAGTACTAAACTGAACCAAGGCGAGTACGACCTGAAACAGAGTGTGTAGGTTCCAGGTTCCAGGGAGAGGTTCCCAAGCGCAATTGGGGTGGTTTGCACAGGGTAATCCGCTCTTTTGGTGCCTTTCCAGCAGCGATTAAAAGCAAGAAAACCAACCGTTGATATTGCGCTAGCTCAGCATAAGTTCCTCAGTTCTCACAACGGTCTTTATACCCACTGCACTCCCTCTCAAGTTATCTGCTTCGACTCCTGGCGAAACGCTTTCTGTTATTAAAGGGTAGACAGGCAAATTATTTTGCGTGATATCCCCTTAATAACGATATTATAGAATCACTAACATAATTTTCTTTTTGTAACGATTCGTTGAGGATTTTTTGTTTTTTTGTTTTTTTGTTTTTGTTTTTTGTTTTTTTGTTTTTTATAAAGTCTTGAGTCATTGGGTATGGAGAGTGGAATTATCCCAGACACAGATATCGTTGCTACATCATCAAAACCGGGTTACGAAGCGCGAAAAGGTCGTCTGAACAGACCCTCTTGTTGGATGCCACGAAACAACCGTAATACTGAGACTATTACTGTCAAGTTTAAACACTGGGTCAAAATAATTGCCATAGCAACACAAGGGGCCCCAAACGATGGCTGTTGGGTGAAAAGTTACTTTATCAGATATGGTGTTCTAAATGCTGTAGGATCTTTGGTCAAGGTAAAAGTAAAACTATAATTTGCCTTTAAAATTCTCTGTTCATATGTGATATGTTAAATTATACTTCAATTCCTCCATATCTATGCTGTAAAATTGTCCGTAGTGCCGAAAGAAACGTCTTTTTACCCCGTTGTTTTCACAGGAGCACCGGGCAAACTTTGACATGGATACGGTAGTTACAAACCAGTTCACAAATCCTCTGCTTGCCGATTGGATTGAAATTCGACCAGCAAGTTGGTCCTCATGTATTGCGATGAGAGTCGAGTTGTATGGATTCTAAACTTCTCTTAAGGACTTCGACCTCTTCCTGACTGATGGCTTGCAAGCTCAACTCTTAAAAGCGGTCACTGACAGGGGGGATCGGGGAGGGGAATAAAAAAATAGCATCTTTTGAGCCCCCCTCCCACCACCTCGGAGTAGTTGAGCTTTCAATTAGTCGATCCTTTATGTTAAGAAATGATGTATTAAGAGAAATATTTATTAGCAAATAATGAGGTTAATATTTTAGCTCAGAGGTCGAAATAAAAAAATTTGACTTTCCTCATTGCAGAATTCATTTATTTAGTTAATCATTTATCTAGTCTGAATGGAGAAAAAGCGGAGATGGCCGAAAGTGCGTTAATCGATAGCGGAAAGGGTTTCTTGCGCATGCCTTCGTGGTCGTTTCATGATCATGGCCGGGAGATTCGGCCGCGAGCAGAGCGTGCAACCTCCAGGTCGGAACCCTGGGGTGAGTTTTGTGAGAGTTATGTATTCTGTACACCCATTCAAAACGTCATATCCGGGCGGAAGTTGTTCGCGTGGTAGCGATCCCTCTGAACAGCCGACTTAAGCAATGTTCGAATTCCTTTCCGGCCGGGGCCCACACTGCCCAACAGTAGGATTTGCCAAGTAATCTGACAGGCATTTTAGGCAGGACGGATCGTGCAATCCACGAAGTTGTTGTGTGTACGCAGCGAAGTGATTTTACATTCTGCATTGGTACGAATAACTGTTCAAAAACGCGGTTTGACACCATTTTTGGCGCGAGAATTCGAGCGTAGTAATGGCGTCTAAATCGAATGTCCGTGTCGCTGTCGCAGTGAGACCGTTAAGAGAGAGCGAACAGGAAAATGGCGACGAATGTGTGGTATGGACACAAGACGATGAAATTCGGGTGCTAAATCCAGATAGTGGCAAAGAGAAACTGTTTAAATTTGATCATACGGTGAGTTACAGATAGTCCAATTTCGTTTATTACATTTTGTCACAACCGTGTCACCTGCGTTCCTCGTACAAGTTGGATATTGGATGGTCGCCTCGTATGTTGATCGCTTGCTGTGAAAGCTACTGTTATCATTTTAAATAAAAGCTTTAGTTTTGGATTATTTTAGCTTGCTTTTCGAGCCATTAACCAGATTGGTAATTTTATCGACTAATTATTCAATGGTAATCTTGCCTTCTGTAGTTTTGTAATTCGCCGACAGAGCATACCGAACCACAGGAGAAGGTGAGATTAAAATTAATTTTTTTAAGCTTTTTGATATTAAATCTTGAGTTCCTTCAATGTAGACAATACAAAAACATCACGCTCAATCGGGGAAAGATTTAGCTTTCGTTGTATTTTCTCGGTTTTTATTGTGGTTTGGTTCTATAAATAAATTTATCGATCTCTTGAGCTATTTACCCTGGAGGGCAAACAGAATCAAACGGCTGTAAAAGTTGATCTTATCGTTGTCCAGTAATCCGTGAATGATTATTCGTCTGCGAACTAAAGTGGTTAATTCTTGAAGTAAATATATTTACTCTACGCTTCATTTTTCTTCATTTAAGTTTGCATGGTAATTAAGGTGCGACCGGAAAAGAGAGTTTTGCAACGAAATGAGAGATGTTTTCGGGCCGGATGAGGAAAGTTTTTTGTTTATCCTATTCCACAGATGAGGTGGGCAAGTTTTCGAACACTTTATCAACTCCACGAAATATTTTTATGTACGAGAAATCGCCAAAAACACGACGCTATTACTGCATTTACTGTTATCTTATTACTTTTTGACACGCCGAAGTGTTCGTGTCAAGTCTTCTCTAGCAGAATACACGTTCAGCCATCTTTTTTTTTTTATAACACAAACAAGAGTGTTTACCTTTTGTTTCAGAAGTTAATTATGAGTCCTCGACACCTTTCGAGAATATGCAAATTTGCATAGATATTGAGCGCTCTATTTGCCGAGACTCATTTTATGACAGCTTTTAATTGTACTATTCAGTTACTTCCTCTCTGTCAAAAGGGAGAAGTCAAGGCTGCAAAAACTCACACGTTGGCAATTGTAATTACATTGACACATTCAGTGATATTTTTTGATTCTCCAGCTATAGATGAAGACCACATAAAAAAAAATCCTTTTGTAACTATTGAAACACTTCCCACATCAGTGAAAATGTTTGCGCATCCCAACTAAAATTTCTACCCACGAGGAAATGAAAATCACTTGCAATTAATTTTTCTTCCAAATCATGCTCATTTGCATATAATTATGTGATGGATCTTCTACAATATGTAGTTTGCCATAGGCAATAGTGTGAATAATAAGCAATCAATTTGTGGGTCAATAGTTGGCCCATCACTGACTGAAACTCAACTGATGTTTAACCATTTGATTGCTGATGTTCCAAGTCAAGATGCCTGCCAACTGTCAACCGCTTTTATTCATCACAATCAGATAATGATCATCCAATTGTCAGCTGGCAGTTGGCGGACCATTGACAAATTTTCATTAAACTTTAAGCCTATTACTGAAAATCCAATTGACAAAGCTATACCTAGAGTACTCAGGAGTCAATCTAAAATGGGTCTGTAGGCTATTTATGATACACAAGGCTGCGTTGTGAGAAAAATTGAAGGGAGCCCAGTGCTCTGAAACTTTGAAATTCAGGGTGCCCAACATATGCTCTTTATGAAAAAACTAAGATTCCTGAGTTTCCCAGGAGCAAAAGTAAGGTTCCAGGGGCCAGTGGGTGCTGTTATAAGACCACAGCCCTGATACACCAGCATTTGTTGACCTTCAGTCTGCATGATTTGATGCATGAGTAACATTAGTTATAGACAAAAAATCTATTGCAGTATCAACATTTTTTTCTGGATTAGACATATTTTCTAAGTCTTGAGTCAGTCATAAATGATAATCAGAAGTCATAATAAACAGGTAATTGGGGGTCCTGAATGCTCTCTAATCTCCAGACAGATGAATTATTTTACACTGCAAACTGTGGATTTATCTTTGCTTTATTTTCATTTCATCTCTAGCTTTTCATTTGGTATTATCTTTCCTGAAGTATTCATGGATTCCTTTCATTTCTAATAGTAATCGCAGACAGTTGATTTGCCAACTGTACCACCTGGCGTTATTTGTCAGTTGTGGTTATTGTTGCATAATCTGTGTCAGAACTCCTCCTCTGGGTTTGCAATTTTTCCTACCATGACAAAAAAAAAAAAAAAAAAAAAAAAAAACTCAAATTCCAATTCATGTAAGAGAAAATGGACAAGGAGTTACTTTACAGCTTACAGCAAACTTGTTTCTGCCTTGGCTCATCCTTGAGATGACTCTTTGTCCACTGTTTTCTGGTTGGATTGCAGTTTTTTAGTGTTTTCTATAAAAGGAGGGAGAATGATGAAGCAAAAGAAAAACTCTTGAAGTAAGGACAAGAATCATAAATTAACATCAAAGATCAATCCCAACCAACAAGTAATGTCAGGTTTTGAAGTTCTGATCTCTTGAACCTTTAAGCCTAAAGAGTGGCCAGCATCTAATTTCTCCATACATTATCACTATTGAATAATAATAATAATAATAATAATAATAATAATAATAATAATAATACAGATTTATACAGTGCCTATCCAATGATAGATCTAGGCACTTAACAAAGTGAGAGGAAATATAAAATTAAAGTTAATGAAACAGTAAGGGACAAGAAGGTTTATTTTTAAGAAATTCTCCTTCGTAATGTAAGCTGAGAAATTTCAGAGATTTGATTGGTTGACAATATCACTATTTCAGTGTAATAGTGATTATTTGGCAGAATGGATGGTATAACAAGGTTACCATGACAGCGCGGTGAGGAAAGAAAGGAAAAGAAAAGGAAAGATATTTGAAATGTGACACCTGTATTTTTTTTTCAACCATAATGAAATAGAAGTCTCTTGTGCATTACTGAAAACTCTGGGCTTCTATACACTTAATGCAAATATGGCATCCAATTTGAATTGCCATTGTTCTGGACTGACTAGCCTCTCACACATGTAATAATCCTTTTGTGTTTCCACGTGAAGATGAGGCTAGTTGGTCCATGCAGAACAATGGCAATTCAAATTGGACGCCATATTTGCATTCGGTGTATTATGAACAAATAATAGCATAACCTGTTCGTGGTATTTTGAAATATCACTTGCAGTGTTATTGCCAAATACCAAGACAAGTTATACTATTGGTTAGAGCACCACATTGTGTTGTGCGGGAGGTTGAGAGTTCGAGCCCCGGCCAGACCGACACTCATGGTCTTAAAATAAGTGAGGAGAATTTGCTACTTTTCTATAATCAAAAAATGGATAGATATTCTAGTCTTTTTGGATAAGGATGATTAAACCGTAGGCCACGTCTCCTGCAGGGTTAGGGGTAGGAGATGTTAATTTCCCAGGCATGAGATTACTGTGTAGTGGATGTCCTCACCTGGGGTGGGATGGGTGGGAATTGGCCCTGAAAAGCCTCTATGGGGAGTGGTCAACTAACGTATGTATGTATGTATTACCTGTACCAATAGCAAAGGAAATGTAGAGAGAACAGCATGGAGAATAAGTATATACTGATGTAAGGGTTAAGGTAAAGAATCTGATCCCACCAACATGTCAGCCAATGTGTGGGCCGACACACCACCAACACGCTATCAGTGTGACACACTAGCAACACTACCAATGTGTCGGCCAACACACTGCTGACATGTTGGAAGCAAGATCAACCTCATGAGAAAATAAATTTAAATCTCATATCTGCACTATCCTGCTGAATCCCAAAGATGAAATAATGTGCTCAAAATGAAAGTGCAGACATGAACCTAATGCTAACACAAGTTTGTTGATATCTTAGATTTTGGAAGATGTTGGCGAGTTTCTTCTCTCATCCTGTTTTAATGGCTATAACACTTGTGTGTTCAGCTATGGAGCATGTGGTAGTGGTAAAAGTTTCATCATGTATGGCTCTGATAAAGTTCAAGGCCTTACTCCTTGGATTTGCCAAAGTCTCTTTAAGAAAGCTTCAGATTACAAAGATGACACATCATTCAGGGCGGAAGTAAGGTGTGTTCATAAAGAATTTCATTTATCTAGAAAGTAGTAATCCTGTAAATTATTATCCATCAAGGTTCATGAATTTGATGTGGTATGCAATGGTAAATTTCTTCATTTCAGGATTGGCAAGTTACCAGTCAGAAGTAAATCATTTCATTCATAACATTTTATCCAATTCTTTTACTGTTTATAGTTAGTGTCAAGACTTTTTAATAGAAAAACTATTCATCACAAAACCTTTCCTGTGCAGTTAATTAGCAAGGAGTACATGCATTTTGTACCAATTAAAAGTAAATGATACCTATGATAATGACTTTTATCCCTCTAACTCCGTGGGGGGCCAAGACAGAATTTCTCTGTACAATATCTAGTATGCAATATCAAGTAGACAATTGATGAGAACAAACAAAAATATCAATGAGGAGATAATAAGTTGATCTAATACCAAATTCTCCAAACTAAAATCCTAAGAATTGTATAGCAGACAGTAAGGAGAAGATCCTGGGAGTGGAAGGATTAAAACATGTTTCTACACACTTTTATGCTTCTGGTTTTGCTGGTAACTTACACTTGAACTATCGTTTCAGTTTTCTTGAAATACACAAAGAATTTGTGAAGGATTTGTTAGGGAGAAGAAGAAACTGGCAAGACTCCTTGAGAGGTATGCAAGGCCAACAAATTTACATCATGGGGTAAAAAGTGATTGCTCTATGAGAGACAAAATAAGGATACGATTTACAACAAGAAAAATACTTTTCCACTTCAGTGACCCTAGTGAAGTTGAATTTTCAAACCTGAAAAAAGGGGGAAGCTTAAAAAAAAGAGATTCATTACCCAAGTCAACATGACCTACCCTAGAGTTAAAAATTCACACTTATGAATATATAAAGATTAATTCTTTCTTATTCTCCATAGCGATGTTTTATTTCTAGTGATTTCTTACTTGTGTTTACTTGGAGTACCTGAAAAAGTCAGTTATTTCGAAATGTAAAAACACAATAAAAAATTGTCAAATGCTTGTGAAAAATATTTTGTGGCTGGTATGATGCTATTTTTCATTATGCATGAGAGTTGTCTTGAAAATTCCAAAGGGTATTAGATGAACTTCTCGGTAGCAAGGAAACCAAGGGTCATTCCAACCACAAATTATTCCACTACTCTTTAGATATTGTTTGATGTACTTTAGAACTGCACTTGCTTTTCCATTAAAGTCTCCACATTTGTTCATGCTTCATTTCTAACTTGCTTTTGCAGTGCGAGAACATCGTGAACTGGGAGTTTATGTGGACAAGTTGACTAAACACATAGTTACAGATGTTAATGAAGCACTGGGGTTGATTGATAAAGGAAAGAAAAATAGGTGAGGCAATATCCCGTAGCAATATTTTCTATTACATCATGTACTCAATGCGTTATTTCCTGAAATGTTGTGTTCTCATCAGTTGAGTGCTACAAAATTCCCAATGTAGTTTTACATTGAGCATTGTGCTAATACAATTCATCTTACAAGTATGTGTTAAGAAAAAAGGGCAATGAATTTATAATGGTGGCTTGATGTAGGTGTTGTAATATTAAAATCTGTTTTGACTCATATCAAACTTTTGAGTAATGTTATTTACAAATAATGATATTAGCTCTGTGGGAATGAAGTGGTCAATATCCCTAATTGCTGTAAGGATGGTTTTAATATCTTTAAATATGCGGTCAAGTTCACCTGAAGTCATGAAAATATTTGTAACCAATGAACTGTTTGTCATATCTAAAAGAAAAAGAGTACTTAGCATATCTGAATTTATTTGCTTTTACTGATTAATCAACCATGTGAATGACTATACTGTTGGTCTTAATTGAGATAGAGAGTGAATGAGGTTGCAAGATAAGCTAAAGGATGAACTTAAGGACTGATTAAAAGAACTTCATTGCAATACTTTCACTCATTGAGAGCGTCAAAGAAAATCAGCCTTCATACTGAATAAAACCTTTAAATTTCTGCCTTCAAAGGCAAAGAGGAAAGAGAGCAATAATAGTAAATCAAACAGTAATGTGAATGGCAAAGAGAAACCCAGTTTTTAAATGACAAATATACAGTTTTAAGTAATGTTCTGCTTCTAGAATTCTCAAGATAACCAGCTTGTGACACAATTCCTATGATATTTCATCATTTTTTGTTTTTGCTCTTTGTAGGTCAATATGTTCAAGGTCTTCCAACTCCTTTACCAGTAGTTCTCATACAATTTTCACCTTGAGGTTAACACAGGTAATTAATTTTATTTGTTGCCATGGGTAAGAACCATCACTCTTGGTCATATTACCATCATACACTCTAAGGGTTGAATATTGAACAGAAATTAGTTTCAATCATATTTGATGGATTTCCTTAGCTGTAAAATGGTAATTTTCTATCATTGCAAGGGCAAAAATATGAACCATGAACTGGATGACAATCAGATTAGATTTTATCCTGTTTGTTATCCAGAACCTGGGCTTTATGATCAGAAACTAGCTATTCTAGACTTGCATTCAATATGACTACAAGAATAAGGTCCAAGGTTTGTTTATTTTAGATTTATTGAGATCATGTTATAATACAATTTAGGCTCGTTTAGAAGATGGCTTGCCCTGTGAAATGGTCAGTGTGATTCAACTTGTTGACTTAGCTGGCAGTAAGAGCATACATGATGAGGTATGAACTTTACTCTTTTAAAATAGTGCTTTATATGATATGTTATGTAATAACTTAATTTCCATTTTTCCCACAAAGTTTGTTTGATTTCTTTATTGCGACTTTCCAAAAGTTCATTGTGAACATGAGTGAAACAGGCCTCATTTAACACACATACTTGAAATTATTTTTATGTCTACTGTAGATAAAAGCCAATCCTAAAAACAGGTCTGAAATAAGTAAATTATGATTGCAAGGTTTACCTAAAAATAGAAAAGAAAGAAAATTGACGTAAGTTGACTTGAAGATACTTGTGACCAAGTTTTCTTGGATTAGTGGGCTTATTGAATTTCTTGTGTCTTGAATGGAACCTCCACTTCACAGGTGTCAAACACTGACAGTTTTAGCCTTATCTAGTTGTAAAAAAGGCAATACTTAGGTTGTAAGATAGGTACAAAAAATATTAGAAAACATGTGCACTGGAAATTTTTAATGCTCACTAAGTATTGCATGGATCGATTAGAATTATGAATTTTTTCATTCACTGCATATTATTAACTGTCGTTGTTGGGATACTAATGTAATGCTTGTCAAACATCTTGATTCAGTATTGTTTGCTGAGCAATGTATTTTTCTTGTCTTTCACAGTGTGCTGATAACTGTTTTACTGCTGCTGATGCGGACAAGTCTCTGATGACGCTGGAAAGAGTCATATCATCATTGGCATGCCAAGACTCCGAGTCTTCTAACAGTGCTACCGTCCCATACAAGGATTCTGTGAGTACATGAGTTTGCATGAAGCAAGCCTCTGCACACAAAGAGGGCTGTGGTTAGGTTGACCCTTGCCAGCAAGCTGGGTTTCTTTTATTTTTGGAAAGTCCTCTTACAATACTTCTATCCATTCAGAAGTAAACATCACAAGAGCTAGTTAAAAAGGGTTAAATTTCCCCCCTGTTTCTGTAGCATGAAGCAACAAAGAAAATTTTCAACCCCTCTTGAAGAGGATGCTGGGCTTTTGGAGGTTGCCCCCCCTGACCGTTTTTTGGTACCCATGTATACTCCTGAGCGGTGGTGAAGGGCAGTGTGAGAGAACATTGTCTTGCTCAAGCCCACAGAACATGGTGACTCAGCCATGGCTTGAACAAGGGGCTTTCAATCCAGTATCCCAACAGCTAATCTCTCTGTCATCGCACCTGCCCAATCAGTAAACATAACCTCAAAAGTAGAGAAAGTGAACGTACGTATTCTATTAGGCCAAAACAAAGAGGTGGTATTCAAGTAAGTTAGTGTTCTTGTTGTGGCACAATACTGAATACTATTTATGGATTACCATCACCGTATGTTGAATTGAATCAAAATAAGTGAAAAGTGTTACATGAATGTAGCTGAAAATTTTCGTACCGACAGAAACACTGTTTCCAGCTTGGTAAATAATCTTAGCAGCCAGGCATTTCGCTCATACCCTACCTGTTATCAATACAACATTGATGTCTGTTTAAAAAAATTGATACTCGCTGTTACAGGCTCTGACATGGATTTTAAAAGACTGTTTTGGGGGAAATTGCCAGACTGTCATGCTAGCAGCGGTTTCTCCCGCAGCTTCGTCCCACAATGAGACTCTTAATACCTTGAGATTTGCCAACCAGGCCAAGAATATCATGAACGCACCAAAAGTGAACGAGGTGAGAGTTTCTTTTTGATTGACAGTCTGTACATTCACATAAATAATGTTTAAACAAAGAAAACACTTTCTTCCGGATTACCGCAGCGGTATTTACCTGTGAATAAAGGCTGATAGTTTCGAAAGAAACTGTTTGGGGCTGCGTCGGTGGGAGTAACGAAATAATTTGGATATATCAACAAAGTTGAAATGGTAAATTGGCCACCGTAACGATTGCAAAAGCTGACGTTTCGAGCGTTAGCCCTTCGTCGGAGCGAATAGAGGAATTGTGGGTTGTGTGTGTTTTTAAAGGCAGAAAATGGAGCTCCGTTATTGGTGGGAACATGGCAACGAGAAATGCCTAGGTTTTTACCAAGGCGGGATGTTGGGCGGAGGAGAACACAAGGGAAGTTTACCACGAGCCTAAGGGGAGCAATTCAGGAAGTTTTCTTGGAGAGAACTTCCCCCCTTCATTCATTCCGCCGAGCATGTAAATATTTGTTCGTCTGTATCAGAGTTAACTCTGAACCCATTACTTTAAAAACCCAGTAATTCATGTTATCTTTTGTTTTTTTTTTTTTCATTCGTCTTTTTTACCATTCTTCGACCTTTTCGTTAAACTTGTGATCTTTTTTTCATAAGTCACATCTCTTCCTCGCTTAATACTTTGAGTGGAACCGAAAAAGATAATATAAGAAAAGTTTTTAATTTCTGGAAATCAACCTCTTTCCCAGCTTGCATTGCTCTCTTTCAGTGCGCCCGAAGCGGCTCCAAGAACGAGGTTGTCTTAGGAGTTTTGTCAATCTCGTTTCCAGGTCTTCTCTCTTTCTTTTAGTCACACAGTTGTTGCTGACTAGCAGTTACACAGTTTGTTAGAATGCTGCATAATACAAAAAGAGGATTTTACAATTCTTAATACCTCCACCGGAAAATAGTTTCGGGTTTCGCCTCTTTTTCTGAAAATCTGTTCTTTTTTTCTTGATCAACGACATGAATGTTTTTTTTCCTTGTCAACGTGCTTGTATTTTTTCGTTGTTGTTGTTGTTGTTTTTTTTTTCCGGGTGATGTGGAGCACTGTAGGCAGGTGTCGTATGATCTAAAGGATCAGTCATTCTTTGACGCCTCAGGGGGGGATAGCCGGGGGATTTTGGGGATCACATGGTTTCCAGGGAGGAAAGAGTGGGATCAGTCGTACCTAACAGGGTATGAAAGGGACTATAGAAAATTGACTCTCAGTGAAGGGGGAGGGTCATTAGAATACTATTGAGCCTTATGGGGGAATCAGGTTAATTTTATCGTGACATAGCCAAAATCCCCCGACCTCCCCCCATATAATAAATAATGGCTGGTTTCCTAATGTTGCAACTGACTAAAGAATTACTGAATAACAATTAGCCGTTAGTAAAACGTTTTGTATTTTTTGTCGGGTTTAACGTGTAGTGGTATTCTGCCAAATCGGTATTTTGTAGCCTGAGTTCCTATTAGAACGTTTTGGTTGTTTGTGATTTCAGGATGCGAATGTGAAATTGATTAAAGAACTCCAGTTTGAAATACAGACTCTGAAGACAAGATTGAAGGTAGGTCGTCATCAAATTCACGCAGTGATAAATTGTTTCCAGATTCACTTTCAGTACAAGAGGGAATGTTTTCGTGATTGTATCTCTGTTTTTCTTAATTTGATAATGGCTTCGATTCAGAATGGTTTTTAACCTAAATGGAACTCTTTTCATAGCTTTATTCATGTGAATTTTTCAGCATAGTAAGGCAATCCTTCTGCAATAGAATATTTTCGATCAAAGGAAGATTTGCTAGTATTTGTATGGTAATAAGCCGCATCCGATTTCAAGGCGGTAATTATGTAGCGCTAAAAACGTGTTATTTTCATGAAAAATGAAATACTATTGTTGTTCAAGACCGAAATATTCAAAATTTTGACAATTTATTTTATGAAATTAATCAAACTTCACGCCCTCGCTGAGGACAACTTTGGTTCTATTGTAAAATGTACAAATCAAAAATTATTGTCTGAAGAGCGGTTTGAATCGGTTCGTTACGAGAGAACATGCTGTTACCAATGATGTTTCTTGACGGGTTCAATGTAATAGTTTCCTGTTGAGTTTCAACAGTTGAGGTCGAATGGAAGAAAGCTTTTTAGAGATTTTCGTTGATAATTCACGAACAATAGGTTACTGCGGAATCAAATTGACCCCACTCTTTCATGGAACCAGATAGGAAGGAACTGTTTTGAACAGGGCTGAACAAAAGAAGGAAAGAGTTATTTTTCATCCAGTCTAGCGGAGGCGTAACAACAGAAGCGCCATGAATTGCGCTTGCTGTATTTTTTCAAACTACGCCGGTTCTCGCAGCGTTCTTTTCAACTCTATCTGTTGGTGAAGTTTTTTTGTCCGTTTTTCGTTGACACGATTGATTTGGAGTGTTTTATACGAAAGAACATTTTGTAACCAGCTGCTTGCCAAGAGGGCAGGTGGTCTGTCGATAAGGCTTCGGCTTATTTTTTTCACCATCTCGACAAAAGCACCGCAACACGACATATTCACTGTCGCGAGTGTATTGCTTCGAAAAAGTTCGGAAACTCTTGAATCCCAAGCGAAACTATCGACCATGCGAGGTAGCGAGGCAAGAGGAAGGGTGAAATCTTTCGTTGCGAACTGCTTATATCGATTGTACACTCCGCAACCCGACAAGGTAAAGTGACTAATACACATCTTTCCTGTTGATTCTGTCGCAGTTCGGAAATTTCTTGCTCTTCCTTTTCAAAGACTTTCTCAATCTCTCTCTTTTTATTGTCGCAAAACGAATATAGGATTTTTATTGAATATTGTTTTGACCTGACTGCACAATTTAGTTTGTTTACCATTTCGCCCTATGCCGGTTCCACTTAAACTCAACTCTAGAGCAAGTAAATAATCTTTGGCGTGCGTGCTGTCGCAGACAATTACCTTCTATGGTATGTAGGTTTGTTTTCTCTTCTTTAATTGTCGGCTCTCGGACGTGTTGGCGGAGAAATTGAGACCCTAGGTTGGTCACGTGGTTAATTTGTGATATTGTCATTTTGAGCTAGCCTTAATTTCAAGACTTAGTTCAAATATATAAAGAAGGCGTTAGCGGTTGGACCCCTCATTAAGCCTTGTAGCAACGAAACCACATCGTTTGCCACCCGTTAATCAAAAGGAGCGAAATCGACCCCTTTGGTCAAATTTGGGCCAGAAGAATGAGGATTGTTCGTATTTTAGCCAGTGCAGTATTTCAGCAGGTACAACTGTAAAATACATTTTTTTCTCTCCTTTATTTCTGGTAGAGAACGAAAAAGTAATCTTCGCTCGCGAAGTGTGATATATTTTTCATGTTCAGGGAAATAACTGTTCTTATGGACCGAAATGTGGAATGTCTTTTTGCGTTTCAGAGTGGCACCGTACCTAGTTCTTTGGGAGTTGATAAGGCGGAGAAAAAACTGCAAGAAAATGAAGATCTCATGAAGCGACTAACAGGCATTTGGGAGGACAAGTGGAGCAAGACTCAAAAACTTATTGAGGTAACCATCACGTAGTCCGCGATGTGCTCTATTTCCACAAGTCGTGCTTCTGTACCAACATCGGTAGTTAACCATTTAGTCGCTCCTTAAATCGCTTTTTGCGTGCATTCATATTTTAAATGCTTTGAAAACCGGTTAATAGCGCGAGAGCGGGATGTCATTGGCAAACAGAGCAAGAGTTGTCGAGCACTTGAGGTTCATAATACGGAAAATATTACGAATTGAACGAATCAACTGGCAAAAAAAAAAAGAAGAAAAAAGAAATAAGAAGGTACTCCACATCACGTACGCAGAACTATTATCTTATCAAATAGGGCGTTTTTATTTTTTCTTCTTGTTTCTCAACCGAGCAGACATAATTTTTATTGGTGAATGTAGCGAGTGCCTCAGGCTGTGAATTTTTACATTTGCTTTTTTTTTAGCCATGAAGAGCTAATGGAAAAAATCTATGCTAAAAATAGTGATTTTTATTTAGAATTTGTGCTTTTCTCGGTGCAAGTATTTTCTAGAAGTATTCAGAACATTTTGTTGTTCAGAGTAAAAAGTTTGTTCAAATGGCGTTCTCGAAGTTAAGTTGCGTAATCGCGGTATAAAAGAAGGTCGAACTTGGTCTTTGACTATGAGTTATTAAACCCTCCTAAAAATTTTCAGTTTAATAACTAGAGACCGCGCTCTTATGGAACTTTCATGGACGTTGCTTTTAAGCGTTGGTTTGAATTGCTCTTTTGAGTCGTTGGATTAAAGACGAGTGCCGTCCTTCTGTTTAAAACTTAAAAATTCTCACTTTGCCTCCTGGGTTCAAATACATCATTATGTTTCCTGACACGTTAAACCGTAAAAAGGAAAAGCGACTGGTTTTGAAGGCCCCTGTTGGTTTAACCTACCATTTTTACCGCTAAGTAGCTTTTAGACTACACAACAACTTTTCACCCTAATGGCCTTTTATTGATATATTGGTTACCGTTTCTAAATATATTTTCCTTACCACATCGGAATATGTTTACTGTTTGGAATTCTTTAGCCGCCAATTTCGGGCGGTGTTTTGTACTTCTTTCAACCAAAAATCAATTTTTCTCCGGTTAGATCGGTACTAAACTCGAATTGGATCGCCAAGAAGTGTGTCAGATTTTTTCGGACGTGCAATTGTTCGTCATTAACAGATCGCAGATGTTCTCGTTATTACTTACAAGTACAAAACTCGCAAATACTCTTTTCCATAGCACGTAATGTAAATTCGAAAGCAGATAAAACAAAATATTCAAGTGTTGAGTTTTTTCTCGAATGACGATTACGGATTTGAAGCTTAGAAATATATTTTTAAGCTCGTGTTTGGCTTTTATTAAACAAGTTTAGAAAAGGTCCGAAATTACAAAAACAACACTTCTGAGTTCTTGATTTCATTATGAGTCATTAATCCAAGTGATAAGTTCCCTTGAGCCGTCTAATTTGCTTGCCAAATTTTCGCCTTCAAGACACTTCTCGCCTGGATTTTAATACAGTTTTGACTCAGTTTTATTTTTTTTATTAATTTGCGCGCCAAACATCTCGCGCTGTCTAAGTTGCCTACCGCTTTCATTTGAATAATTTTTCCATTCTCTAGATAGGATTTATCATATTACTTTATTTCTGATCTCTTTCCATTTCCCGCCATGTAAATACTTTACAATAGTATGACGCTTCTACTGATAGAAAGAGAAATCTTTATATTGCAAGATTAGTCAACTTTTTCACCTGCTTTGTCAGTTACGTTGAACCGAAAGCGCTAATATGGAATATGACTTTTTTACCTTTCACGTTGCAAATACCGTGGTAGATCTTCAGTTTTAAGACAGTTTCCAACATGGGAAAGAAAGACTCAGTCTTTGAAATGAAGGACTAAGTTTAATTTTTTTTTTTTTTTTTTTTTTTACCAAGCTTTAACATGCATTTTATGGCAAGATTAGATATTTTTACGTGGCTATGGATCCAGTTATGATTTATTGCCTGGGGGGAGGGGTGGGGGATTTTTTGGGGGGTGGTTACATGGCTTCAGGGGGAACGGAAGAAGATCCGTCGTTGCCAACTGAGTGTAAAGAGGGGAATATGGAAAATTGAGTGGGTTCTATCTAGTGAGCTATCAATAGATACCGGAATTTTAGCCGTCTTAATTTGTTATAGACAGCATGACCCTTCGGTCGATTTTTTGAAAGGGAAAACGAAACG
The DNA here is from genome assembly GCF_964205215.1 of Stylophora pistillata. Taxonomy (NCBI): domain Eukaryota; kingdom Metazoa; phylum Cnidaria; class Anthozoa; order Scleractinia; family Pocilloporidae; genus Stylophora; species Stylophora pistillata. The sequence continues at coordinate 31,842,669 of NC_142525.1, forward strand.
ATAATTAGCGATAGTGCTGTGTATGTAGTCACAAGGTGATGTGCACAGTAATGGCCTTTTATCGATAGACAGAGTTGCCTACTTAGCCAATGAGATTTGCCGACCCCTCAACAGGAGCCAGTGAGTTATGCTAATTATTGGGAGTGTTACTCTTTATTTCTGAGCATTTCTTTTCTAAATTTAATTTTATTTAAGAGAACGACTTTCTCTAAGCAAGAAATCAGTTATGTAAGAGATTATTTTCCATTCTTGTTTGGAAAGAACTGAACAACATTAAAAATCTCATTTCCAGTGTTTGCGTGTTTACATAAGATCGAATTGGAGATGAAGTTCGCACACGAATGAAATTAGTGACACATTTGATGTTCATAGCCCTATTGGCGTGCGGCGCCTTTTTACTACGATGAGCTTTTGACGCTAGTCACTGTAAACCTTACAGAGCAAACGTGCTTGGCCTTTCCTGTGTGCCCTGCAAACATTCCATGTTTCGGTAAACATCTATTGTTATCAATTAGAATGATTGTACAACGATCACCTTATTTGCTGGAAAATATACTCGACAAGATAAATCGAAATTCAAAAATTTATTGGATTGAGTGACAAAAACACTTCATAAAAAGAAATCGGCGTCACTTTTCCGTTAAGGAAATTAACTTTTGCGTATGTTTGACTATTTTTCGGAACAAACAATACTTCTCGCTGCACGCAATTTTCGTCAGGTGAAATTTTCGCTTATGGTTATTTCCAAGAATTTCCCATCTCGTCGTGATTTCATTTTTTCCAAGGGAATTTCTTAAGAAATTGTTTGTTTGCAATTGTTGGTCATTTTTTAAGTACACTTTTTCGGTGTTCGTGTACCAGATTCTCTAGAAATTTTAGGTGGCTTTTTCATCACATGTGAATGCGAAACTACTACTGAATTTGCGGTTGTCAGGTTGGAGATGAAATTTGAGCTCAAATTTTGTGGTAGCGCAGATGAGGTAAAATATTTTGCGACCAAGTATTGTCAATGATTTTTTTTCTCAGCACTTTTTTTTTTTAACATTGCTGGATACTTTACTACGTAAGAACGATTCGCACCCTAACTTCTTTTCAAGAGTCGGTGGTGGCTGTGTTCAAAGCGTGAATCCAGCATGCGACCCACTCGTGAACGACATGTCTGTAACTCTGGTTGTAGAGCGTACGACGGTAAGATCAGAAGGTCTGACAGTTCCAAATCTTCCAGGAAATCAGAATTCTCCTTAAGTCTGCAGTCGCCGCAAATGTTTCAATATCTTTCTGTAACTTCTCGTCCTTGTTGGTCTTGTTTGTGCATTCATCAACCTTTCATCTCTCTCTCTCGTGTAGGAGCGGGCCCTTGCTGTCACTGAGCTTGGCTCTGCACTGAAGTTTGAGACAGATGAACCTCACTTTGTGAGTCTTGGCGGAGGGCGGCTTAGTATTGGTGTGACACTCTGTCCAATCAAAAGAGGTAAGTAACTATGCATTTCATCTGCGTGTGTTCCAAACCATTCAGGAAGAGGAAAAAAGTGTGGATCATTTTTGCATGTAGAAGGAAAGAAGTATCGTTCCACTTGTAAGAGTTGGTAATTTATTTGATTTTTTGCCGTCATTTCTTCCACAGGAAAAACAGTTATCGGTGTTGCAACAGAGACATGCAAACCCGACATTCAACTAAGAGGAAAAGGAATAGAACCGTGAGTCTCAAACACGTCTTAATCGTGTTTTTGTAATTTCACGTTCGGATAATTTTGTCACAGCATTTTCTTGAGGAACTGAGCGGCTAACTTCTCAGTATCGTATGTATATTTAGAACGGGAATGATTAAAACGGCTGTCGGTAATTTAATTTTTTAATTAAAAAAAGACAACCACTGACCACCACAGGTGATTAGTGTAAAGCGCGGGAAAACCGACGCGTGTGGCCAAGTCTCGAATGAAGTTGGCTTCCCACTTGATTGGACGAGCTAGGTGACGCGAGTTGCTTTTCCACCAATCACCAATCAAATCAAAATAATCTAATTTTAGGATTATTCTTGCCATTGAATCGCCAAAAACAGAAGAATCATTGTTGTAACATGAGGTCGCTTTCATTGACAGAGAGCACTGCACAGTGGAATACAATGGGGATGCAGTGGTTCTTTATCCCAAAGGAAATCTGTGTTCGGTGGATGGTATTCCCATCTCAGAACCAACCAGACTACCACAAGGTAACAATTTTTGTTTCTATTTATGTCCCAGCTCTATGTTGTCAGGGTTGAAAATCAGGTAATAGATGGCAGAGCGTACAATAACTCTCTCTGTATCTAGGTATGCAGAACTGCCTGTCAGCAGAAATCTCGTGCCCAGTCCTCGTTCGTACGAGCACGGGTTTTTCCCACTCCTGGGAGCGAGGCTGTTTTTTCGCATGTATAAAAGTTAGTTTAATGGTTATGCTTGCCTCAATCCTAGAGGAGATTAATGTTTTGAACCTCTCGAAAAATCAATGCATTATTCCAAAGAGATAATGAAGATGTACAAATCCAACACTACTACAAGCTACTTCCTTGATGCAAAATCAAATTCTCGGAAATATTTACAGGCAAATGTTGAACAACTATAGTCAAACTAAGTGAAGCGTACCCCTCAGGATTGCATTAATGATTTGATTATTTGAATGTTGAACCCACTGATCGTTTCAGGAGCGCAATAATGAATTGAATATTTGAATATTTGAACATGGAACCCGCTAACCGTTTCAAGAATGCAATAATGGATTGATTATTTGAATATTGAACCCGATAGCCGTATTCGTGTAGAAAAGGCGCGGATCATTTTTTAAATCAGAAGTCCACTGCTGATTGGATTATGGAAAACGTGGTCATATCGGGTGTGGTCAGATAAAGGGGTTGCAAGCACAGAAGTGGCTAAGCTTTTGAGTCGATCAAGGCTTACTGCTAACGTAACTCTTAACAACAACTTTTCAAAATATTACTGGAAAAATGGAAAGAGTACAGTCTGCGCATAATTACCATTGAGGGCTAAAGAGATAGGGTAGCCTTACTCAGGTTATTAATAAATGATTTATTATAAGGTCAGGTACCACACACGCGCGCACACCACATAAAACACAAAATAAAAGTAGGTAAAAAATGGAAAAAGAAATAAAAGCTGGTAGAAAAAGAAAGACAATAGATGAAAGCTAAGTATGCTAGTATTGAACAACGGGAAACCAGAAAAAATATAGTTTTGTTAAAGGAAACATTTAACAGGACGATCGTTAGGACGAGGTTCTACTCTTGTAAATCACTAACAAGACAAAAGGAAATATCCCGAGGACTTAGAGAGAACTCGTTCTAAACAAGAAAAACCTGCTTGACGCGCTTGGAAACACGAGTGAGCAAGTTACAGTGGGTTTTTTCTGTTTTGCTTCTGATTGGTTGGATGGTAGGTGATTATGTAGCAATCACAGAGCGAAGTGAAACAGAACCCGCACAATAACGGATCACTTTCGATACTTATTTGAAAACTGCTTCATCAAGAATTCCTTTTCTTGACTCACTTAACTCGTTCTTTGTTGTGTTCAACGTGGCTCTTATCCGGGAACTTGCCGGTGACACAATTGGTTGCCCCCCGTCCCTACCCCTACCGGTAGCTTGAGCCGAGTGTTATTAAGTCACAAGACAGTCAAACGCACTTGTTATTTCTGCTCTCCTGCAAGTCAGCCAGAACACGGTAAGAACTTGAAACAGAACAGGGAGTTTCCGTGTCAACATGCTACTTTGTCTAACATCTTTAAACTCGCTTGGACAGTAAGTTTGTAATCCAAATTAATACTCCTCAGTTTGAATTACTGTTCTGCACGCGCCAATTTTTCATACCTTGGTAGTTTATTTGTTTAAATTTTAAAGCTATTTCCTTGCGCGCTTAATTTTATCGATCAGGAAAGAGTCGGGATAGGACGAGATTAGCATTTGTTATTGCTAGTTCCCTCGATGAGAAACGACGTCGTGACTTGAATTATCTTTAGAAACCGCAGTTATTGCATTCATGCGTTATTCTGATTTAAATAACTTTGCTCCTCTCTGTAAATTTTACTCTTCTGGACTTCATTTAATGTACTTTTGATAAATCGACTGAGAATTTCACCAGAGACTTCAGGGATTAGAAAATGAAACTTCTGCCTCCAAACAAACCACGTTTGACGTAATAAGTATTTATGCAGAAAGTTTTGTTACCCACTAAACACGATTTCCTTCTAAATTGCCGTCGAGCCATAGAAATCACCTGTTTAAAAGTTGATTTAAATGATTAAAATTTTAATTCACTCTTCGTCATTGAGGTCTCTGCTTGTAGCGGAAATGTTTAGTTTTCGTTTGTATCTTTGACATTTCCATTCATTTTGTCGTTTCGCACTTTGCAAGTCAATCATGTTTTTAGGTATTTTGTGTATTTTTTTACACTAACGTTCTAATGTAGTTTTGACTTGGATGCATCCATTCGTGGAACAACGTTCAGACATGATATTGTTGTATAAACCGTTCTTAGAGAACCACGGATGATAATGTGTGCCTATTTCCTCATTATTGCTTTATCCGGTCATTGTGTTACATATTCATATCGTTTTGCTATTTTTAAATCCAAACGGATGATATTTTCGTTGATATTAATAAATCGTTAGTTACTCGAAAATATAACATTTTTCATATTACTTACATACTAAATACACCTTTGAAACGTCCTTCAAATTGAACTTTCTGCGAAGTCAAAGTACAAGCCGTGAGCTTTTACGTTACTCTTGAAATCATTCATTTGTGTTATTTACTTTGTTTATTTCTTTTACTGGTAAACATTAAATTGTCTTCTTCGCATGATCTTAAGGAGTCGAAAGGTCATTCAGTCAAGATTGTCTGCAGAAGAGTCTTTGATTGTCCGTCTGGCATTGGTTTTTCTTCTTTTCTAATAATCGTAGTTTCGAATGTGTCGCTGAACATTGGTTTCATTATGCTAATGCTGTAGTGGCCATGAGTAAAACTTTCGCCTGTTGCGTGATCGTAATCATCTCCATAGCGTGCTCATATGTCACACGTGTCACGCTATCTAACACTCATTCATGACGTTGTGTTGTCTCACAGGTTGTATGATCTGCCTGGGAAAGTCTAATTACTTTCGGTTCAACCATCCCAGAGAAGCCAAGAGGATCAAGGAATCCAACCCTGGAAATCGATTCTCTATCGTTCCGGATCAGTATTTTCCTGGTAAGTACACCAAAGACGAGGATTGTCATCCCATAGCGATAAACTTGAACAAAGGGTTACTTTTTTTTTAAGTTCGCCGACCTTCCTAACCTTTCCCTTCTACTAAATATGGTCATCGATAGCATGCGCCGTGAAACGCCACGGGCTTTTTGCCATTAGAGCCTACTCACCGAAGTTTCTCTGATTTCGAAGCTCTCCTTCTGACGGAAACTTGCAAGAGGACTACTCTACTAATGCCCCCTGGTTTGTTCTTGTTTTGTAAAACCTCAAAAACTGTATCTAAACAGTTCCGTCACCGTTTTACGAAAAACTTACAGCTTCTGGAAGGTTCAATGAAGCTTCTACGGCAATGTAATGGTTTAGTGGTGAGAGCGCCAGATTTGACTCTCAATCCTGGCGTTTGTTGTAATTTCTCTTCCTTACTTCTGGCCCCGGTTGTTCGAAGGATGGATAACGCTATACAGTGGATAAATCTCTATCCGGTGGTAGCGCAGTACGTTTTGGTAACACTTATCCACTGGATAACGATTTATCCGTTGGATAGCCTTATCCGCTCCTTGAACAACCGGGTCAGTTTATCGCCAGGTTCTCGGTTTTGCCGTCCCTACCTACACCAAAACTTCAAATTTCAGTTCCTTCTTGTAAAATTTGTAGAAATTGGTGAAATGGTTTTTATTAACTTTTTTTAACCCGTATAAAAGATATCTCTGGAGCTCAACTCCAAGGCATTTTAAGAATTATAAGTATAGATGATAATGTCTCGTTAATCGTCATTTGCCTTTATTTCTGTTTAACCAGATGTGGAACTCGCCATTGAGCAGTACAAGAGAGACAAACAAGAGAGAGACAGACTCGAGAAGGAAAACGAACGTTTGCTGTCCCTGGAAAACGAGTACAAGGAGGCTGTGGAGCGAATCGAATTTGAAAAATCCCAACTTGAAGAAGAACGGCAAAAGCTTCAAGAAATGGAAGAGCAGCATAAGGAAGCTGTTGATAGCTTTGAAGACGAAATAGCTGTTCAAATTAAAGAACTAGAGAGACAGCGAGAAGAGCTACAGCATTTTGAGGAAGAGAAAGAAAAACTTGCCATGCTACAAGAAAAGTACGAAGAGAATGTAAAGAAGCAAGAGCTCGAACGGGAAAACAAGGAAAAGAAACGGCAGCAAGAGTACGAACGCTTGAAGACGATGAAAGCGAAGCTAGAAGGAGAAGAAGGAACCGAGAAGGAGAGAGTCGCTATTGAGGAATTGAGGCAACAACTTGCGCTTCAAGAGTTGAACAGTTTGGAAGAGGAGCTGCAAACGTACGAAAGACAGCAGCTTGATAGTGAACTGATAGAGGAAGAAAGGAAAAAACTTGACGAGATGAAGGAACGACAATCTGTGGTAATAAAACAGTTGGAAGAAGAACTGAATGCCCAAATCAAGATGTTGAAAGAAGAAAGAGAAAAGGAGAATTCCAGAATTGAACAGGAAAAGCAAAGAATTCAGATGTTGGAGAAACAGCAACAAGAAGCTATGAAACAGATTGAGCTCGAACGACAACGGCTTGACCAAGAACGTGAAGAAGAGAAGACGAGACTTAAACAGGAACGCGAGCGATTGGACAAATTAGAAGAAGAAAGAATGGAACTGTTAGAAAATGCAGCTCGAGAGCAGGAACAAGAGAAACAAATGATCGAATCTGAGAAAAAGCGACTCGTGGAGCTGGAAGAAAAGCATGCTCAGGCCATGAAGGAAATCGAAGACGCCATGATTTCCAAACAGGATAAAATGGAACGCGAACGGCAAATTGAGTTCGAGTTCTTCGAAACTGAACAACTTTTGTTGGAAGAGTTGGAGCAAAAGCAGCGCGAAGCCGCCGAGCAGCTTGAGCGAGAGAGAGAGATAATTCGACAGCAATTCGAAAAAGAAAGAGAAGAAGAAAGAAAACAGGTTGAAGGTGAACAAAGGCGCCTTCAAGAATTACAGTTGCAACAGCAGGAGACATTGCGACAAGCTGAAGAAGAAAGGCGACGGCTCCAAGCGGAACTTAAGAGTCAGCGAGAACAGATGCAGAAGGAAAAGTCACGGTTGGTGAACTTGGAGAAAGAGTACAAGAAGATCAGATGCAATGGCTCTGAAGCACCTCTGGTTCTTTCTGCGCTAAACATGCGAGATATATCGCAGCTTGGAAAAGGTTGCTCGCTTGAGGAGAGGAAACAACGCCTGGAGGAGGAGAAAAGACGGCTGATTGAGTTGAAGAAAGAAGCAGAAAACCTGCACGCCAAACAGCAAGAGAGCAGTGATAGTGGAAGCAGTGGAGACGAGAGAGCTAAAAACCAAACGGCCAAAAAGCTACAACGAGAAAAGGAACGAAGGGTTCAACTCGAGAGACAATTGGCTGAACTGCTGGAGAAAAACAACAAAACGGTTGTCGCAGACGATGGTCAGAAAGTGAAAGAGCTTGAAAAAGCTCTTGGAATGGAACGCTCGAGAAGACAGGAGATGGAAAGAATTCTATCGGAGAAACAAAAGCAGGAAGAACTCGAAAGGGTTACCGCAGCGGAGAGAGCCAGGAAAGAGATGATGACAGAGAAAGCTATTCAAGAGAGGCTTCCTGCTAAGGTAAAAACTGAAATAAAACTTCTTCTTTTAAACACCCCTTTTGGAGGGGTGTTGTTAAGCTAGAGTGTCTTAACAAGCCCGGTAGATGGAGTGGGGCAAACGGTGGATAACTGATTTAGATATTAGAACAGTTGCTTACATTCTTCATCAGGCCGGGGAGAAAGTGAAAAAATGAATTTTTTTGTAAACTCGATTTTCAGTTATCC